>NC_059382.1:2642500-2737500 GCF_019703515.2 Myxocyprinus asiaticus
TCTATTTTTTTTATTATTTTTTATTATTATTATTATCTCTCTCTTGTTGTTGTATTGTTTGTGCACTGGAAGCTTCTGTCACCATTAGAAATTCCTTGTATGTGTAAGCATACATGGCAATAAAGCTCATTCTGATTCTGCTTCTTCACTGACATAATAATGTCCTCATAGAGCCGCTCTGTATACATAATCACTGCTCACACAAACATTCAATGGAATGATATTTTCACACCAAGAGACCACAAACTAAACCCAATCAAGGGTCCCACAAAAGAAATAAGACACACACACACACACATAAATAAAAATAGGTCAAAATGAACACATATAGACATGAAAAACACACTATCTGTAATTCTTTTGTTCTACCTTAAGGGGGGGTAGCAGACTCTAAGCAAGCAGCACACACTTGACTCATATCATCATAATTGCAGTACAACTGAACGATTAGCAACGGCATAACAACCCCCCGGCAACCAAGAACCACTCAATTTTTTGTTTAGAAATGAATTCCCATTCCCATTCACTCTCATAGTGTGATACAAATTTAACAAGAAAAGAAATCTACAATAGCAAATAAAGTTAACCAAAGTCTGGGTGAGAGTAAAAAGGACTTTAAAAATACATAAAAGATATATATATATATATATATATATAT
Source organism: Myxocyprinus asiaticus (assembly GCF_019703515.2). Classification (NCBI taxonomy): domain Eukaryota; kingdom Metazoa; phylum Chordata; class Actinopteri; order Cypriniformes; family Catostomidae; genus Myxocyprinus; species Myxocyprinus asiaticus. The sequence continues at coordinate 2,643,159 of NC_059382.1, forward strand.
ATAACAAAAGCAAAAAATCATATACTTAGTAAATAAATGTATGGCAAAGAAAACCTGAGTCACAATCGACTGACTCAAAATGACAAAACAACTCCTAAACCAATAAAAATCCAACAGAAAGAGATGAAGATGGTCAATAGACTATAAATGATTTTTGAATTAAATAAAAGCACACACACACACACACACACATGCGTACAGACAGTGTAACACTTACCTGGTCCCTACTGGACTCCATGAGATACAGATCTGAGCTAGACCAGTCTGACTGATGTGATGAGACTTTCACCACACACTCACACACAAGCTGGTTTCCACTGACAGTAAATGCCCTTTTCTCTATATGTGAAGGCAGCTGTCATTTCATGACAAACTCAGCTCCTGTATGTAGTTTCACCAGGGGCGTAGATTCCAGGGGGGATCAAAACAAGCAAGTACAACCCCCCCCAATATTTATACCATGATCAGTGGATGCATGTAAATGCTTCATGCTGCAACCCTCCCAATGTTCAAGCCAAATCTACGCTCTTGGGTTTCACACACATGATCACTTAAATACATGCAATTAATGTAAAAGACACACGCTGCACAGCTCGCAGATGACACCGATCTCCCCACAGGAAGCTAGACCTGTTTGTGAGGCGTGAGACTTTTGATAAATGTTACAAAAATAACTGACTCACTCAAAGCCTTGATGTAGATAATAGAGCGATTTCCTAACAGCACGCTAACTTACCTCCTGACATGTGTGCGCTGCAGGGTTATTATAGTTTAAAAAAAGTTATTTTGTTTTATTTTGATTTCAATTTGTGTGTGTGTGTGTGTGTGTGTGTGAGGGGTTAGTTTTCACCATGACAATATACAGTATGTGCATTTCATTTTGTGCAGCACTTTTAGCACGGTGGACTTCTAGAAAGTCTTGTTAAAACATCTCACTATTTTTACTTTATTTTTGTCTTCTAACAATGTGCAACAGTGTGTGTACATGCATCACAGGAGATTTGTCATTTTTTGTCATTAAAGTTCCCACACAGTGTCATTTTCAGCACATTTTTGTAGTGTAACCACAGAAGGTGGAGTCTTCCTGTGAACACATACACACACACACACACACGCACACACACTTCACAATGCAGACATCATTTTCACTTTTGATATAGAACACAACCATAAACTGCATGTAAAACTCTTTGATCAATTACTGTTCTAATTACAGTGTGGGTTTGCACATGTCGTCTATTCATGACGGTTGTCTAAAAGTGGTTTTGGTTGGAATTAAAAGAAGCTGTGGAACACTACATATACATGTATTGATAGTACAGTGTAATGATTTTCAAGCTTTTTATAAACCATAAAACATGAGGAGTCAAAGCATGTCAGCTGACAGCTTATTTTGGACTGAAAGAGAGATTTCAGAATCTACACAAATGCACAAGAATACTGCAGAATATACAGTTTCAGTGCATGAATATACAGCAATACATTCTACAGGAATTAAATACTATAGGGTTATTATATGTCAAATCGACCAAGTTTCAGAAACATCATCCGCTTGAATTTTTTTATTTTGTTAATGCTTTTTCTGAAGTAGATAAATGTAGATAAAAGCCAAAATATTAAATGTCATGGATCAATATTTATTGAGTAATCCATTATTTTGTAGAGGGGGTCAAAAAAAGCATTTTCATTGAGCAAAACTTCAGGTCAAAAAATAACCTTAGTAAGGTGGCAATGTCATTATTTTATTTTACACAGAGATAGGGAAGTCTATTACTAAAATCAGTTCAGCACCACTTGTTGCATTATATGGCAATGGTGTGAGTCCAAAAATAGGAGGTGAAAAAAAGCACTTTTTTGTGTTGCTTTTCCAAAGTTTAAGTGCCTATACATCTTAATATCCTCTTAGATTTACTTAGGAGTGGTGGTGGTGTAGTGGACTAAAGCACTGAACTGGTAAGCAAAAGGTTGTTGGTTCAATCCCCACAGCCACCACCATTGTGTCCTTGAGCAACGCACTTAACTCCAGGTTGCTCCAGGGGGATTGTCCCTGTAATAAGGGCACTGTAAGTCACTTTGGATAAAAGTGTCAGCCAAATGCATAAACGTAAATGTAGATTCTGGTTCTGAACAAACTTTACTTTTCGTATCTTAATTTTTAGGGTTAAATCCCAAAGATACACTATATTGCCAAAAGTATTCGCTCATCTGCCTTTAGACGCATATGAATTTAAGTGACATCCCATTCTTAATCCATAGGGTTTAATATGACATCAGCCCACCCTTTGCAGCTATAACAGCTTCAACTCTTCTGGGAAGGCTTTCCACAAGGTTTAGGAGTGTGTTTATGGGAATTTCTGACCATTCTTCCAGAAGCGCATTTGTGAGGTCAGACACTGATGTTGGACGAGAAGGCCTGGCTCGCAGTCTTCGCTCTAATTCACCCCAAAGGTGCTCTATCGGGTTGAGGTCAGGACTCTGTGCAGGCCAGTCAAGTTCTTCCACACCAAACTCGCTCATCCATGTCTTTATGGACCTTGCTTTTTGCACTGGTGCGCAATCATGTTGGAACAGGAAGGGGCCATCCCCAAACTGTTCCCACAAAGTTGGGAGCATGGAATTGTCCAAAATCTCTTGGTATGCTGAAGCATTCAGAGTTCCTTTCACTGGAACTAAGGGGCCAAGCCCAGCTCCTGAAAAACAACCCCACACCATAATCCCCCCTCCACCAAACTTCACAGTTGGCACAATGCAGTCAGACAAGTACCGTTCTCCTGGCAACCGCCAAACCCAGACTCGTCCATCAGATTGCCAGATGGAGAAGCGTGATTCGTCACTCCAGAGAACGCATCTCCACTGCTCTAGAGTCCAGTGGCGGCGTGCTTTACACCAATGCATCCGACGCTTTGCATTGCACTTGGTGATGTATGGCTTGGATGCAGCTGCTCGGCCATGGAAACCCATTCCATGAAGCTCTCTACGCACTGTTCTTGAGCTAATCTGAAGGCCACATGAACTTTGGAGGTCTGTAGCGATTGACTCTGCAGAAAGTTGGCGACCTCTGCGCACTATGCGCCTCAGCATCCGCTGACCCCGCTCTGTCATTTTATGTGGCCTACCACTTCGTGGCTCAGTTGCTGTCATTCCCAATCGCTTCCACTTTGTTATAATACCACTGACAGTTGACTGTGGAATATTTAGTAGCAAGGAAATTTCATGACTGGACTTGTTGCACAGGTGACATCCTATCACAGTACCACGCTGGAATTCACTGAGCTCCTGAGAGCGGCCCATTCTTTCACAAATGTTTGTAGAAGCAGTCTGCATGCCTAGGTGCTTCATTTTATACACCTGTGGCCATGGAAGTGATTGGAACACCTGAATTCAATTATTTGGATGGGTGAGCGAATACTTTTGGCAATATAGTGTATGTGGCTCATTCTGAATGGTCGAAAACCAAATGTGGGTCACATGGTAGAAAGCTAGATTTTCTTGTCCAACAAAACAAATGTCTGAAGCAAAAATAATGTTGAAACTACAAATGTACCTTTATTTATTCACTTAAAAACAATATATCAAAATCTCAATCTTCGAGAGTCCAAAAATACATTTTCTTAAGAATAAGTGACTCATGTGGCTCTGCAATATTTATATCTATGTTTTGGATATCAGAAAAGTACAATTGCAATGCTCTAGACAGTAAAACAATTATCCAAATAAAAAAATAAAAATTGAGCAGGGGACCTTGGGTTTGAGTTGACATGGAATTCTCATATAGGAATAAGAGTAATTTTGCAGGGATGTCAGTGATATTGCATGAATATAGTGTACAGTAATACTGCAGAATTAACAGCAGCAATATTTTTTTTTTTTACAGGAATAGTGCAATAATATCAGCAATATTGCAGGAATATCACTAATAGTGAATTGTATTACAGTAATACTGCATTTGTATACACTGTCAAAAGTGGTAACATGCAGTTGATACCTTAATGAATCATTTCTACCTGATCTCATGATACGGGATTAACTGTAATTCTGCAAGTCTATCGTATTACTGCAGGACTGTCTGCTGACCTTCAAGAGAGCCTATAGATTTACAGCGGTGACACTGATCTGTCTGTCTGACGGATCGAACATTTCTGCGTGTGTTTAGATCACAGCTGACAATGCAGGAGTATTTAACTGTTTGATTATTTTCACTCTTTGCTGAGATTTGATGGTCTCAAAGATGCTTTAGAGTGAAACGTGAGCTGAACTCAGAAACAAATGTTCTAGAATCACCGTCATTGAAGCGCCCACGGTCAAACGTGACCTTTTAACAGACGGACGCCTGCGGTTACTGTAGCGCCCCGTTAGAACGACCCCTTTCATCTCACCTCTGTGTGATCAGACTCAAAGAGCTGGTGACCGATTTAAACTGTGACCCTTTGAGAATTCACCCTAGAGTAGCATTTAAATGAACAGAAAACACATTCACTCACCCTCGTGTTGTTTCAAACCCATATGAATTTCTTCTGTGGAACACAAAAGGAAATAATAGGTAGTATGTTAGTGTCAGTCACCATTCACTTTTATTACATCTTTTTTCCATACAATAAAAGTGAATGGTGACTGAGGCTAACATTCTGACTAACATTTCCTTTTATGTTCCATGAAAGAAAGAAAGTCATACAGAGACAACCACTACATATGCAGAGTCAACTATAACTATAAGTAAGCCATTTGTCCTGTAGGTTGGCGCTTTCAAAATATTGCTCCGTTTGTTTGAGCATCCCAACCAGGGTATGAAGGAGCACCCGCCACCCAAATGCAGGTAATTCTAGCGCAGGTTTAGTGGCACTCTGCCGCACATGCATGCAGCACAAGCGTTCACACAAAAAGGAAAATTCTCTCATCATGACTTACTTTCTTCTGCAGAACACAAATGAAGATTTTTACAAGAATATTTCAGCTCTGTAGGCAAGTGAATGGTGACCAGGTCTTCGAAGCTCCAAAAAGCACATAAAGGTAATCAAGTGTAATCAAGCTTAAAATTATGTTCATATCAAGAGACTGCAATGGCAAGACGCACGGTGAAAAAGAAGTTACATTTTGGTTTGTTTTTACCCAAAACTGATTGGCTCACTTCAGAAGACATGGATTAAACCACTGGAGTCGTATGGATTACTTTTATGCTGCCTTTATGTGCTTTTTGGAGCTTCAAAGTTTAGGTCACATGTTTTGTGAGACCTACAGAGCTGAGATATTCTTCTAAAAATCTTCATTTGTGTTCAGCAGAAGAAAGTCACACACATCTGGGATGGCATGAGGGTGAGTAAATGATGAAATAATTTTCATTTTCAGGTGAACTATCCCTTTAAGAATAGAGCCCAATCTGTGAATACTGCAAATGACCTCGGACTACCTCAGGAGTTCCTCTGAGTTAAGTTCACTTTATTTCTACAAAGTATTTTAAATTTTTGCATTGTAAATACAAATCTCTGCAGGTTATTTTTACATTGCCTAAATTAAATTATTGCACAGCGTTCAGGAATACTCTATTCTGATAGGTAAATGGCGCCATCTAGTGGTCTGATATCTTTGAGTAACAACCGCACATCCGGGGATTTAGACATATCAGACCGCTCATCAGGGTATTGCCAGTCATCTTTCCTGCTTCTCAGATAACTGTGTGATCTCTACAAGTAAACTAATCAAATAATTTCAACTCAAATCAATGCTTCATGTGCATTTATTTATTTCGCAAGTAGTCTTGTAATAAAATGCATAATGAGCAGTCAGACAGAAAACAGATGCAAACTGGAGGTGGATTTTAGCTGTTAAGCGATTTATTCTCACGTACATCATTTCAATGCAAATCAATATTTTATGTCCATTTATGTATATATTTACATTTATTCATGTGTCCTTAGAAAAGCCCTTATAATAAATCCATCTCGGACAGACTGACAAGTGTAATTGCAATATAAATTGCTGTGGACTGTAGGCCAACAACCGGCTTCAGTTCAATAATATGGAAATAAACAATATATTGCATTCTAAAGCCACTTTTTGTACAGTCTTATCATACTTTACTCATCACCTATTTAAATATAATTCTTTATAATAATTTTATAATTGGCCTTTTTCTGCAAATATTGCTATATGTGATGAAATGCGATTAATCCGATTAATTAGTCAGCAGCACATCATGTAATTAATTTGATTAAACGTTTTAATCTATTGACAGCTGTATATATATATATTGAATCCTGTAAAATGTATATGCGATACATCGATGCGATATATCGAATCATGACATATGTATCGCAATACGTATCGTATTGTGAGGTGGCTGGTGATATCCAGCCCTACTGGAAACACACACACACACACACACACACACACACACACACACACACAAACAAACACTGAGACTTTATTAGTGAAGACAAGGTGATTTTCATACTAAGAAAATTACTTTAGCTATACCATAACCCTAAACATAACTCCTCACACATACCTGTTGACGTCATTATATTTAAAAAGGAATAACAATGGTATCTGGGCATGAAATAAAGAAACCACTGTTAAGTTTTGTAAGGGATGGGCTTTTGTTAAATGCACAGCAAAGGTCCACATTGGACAGACATTGACAGCTTATGGCTTAAATGCATCGTTATTACAGAGTTATGGATGCTATCTGTACAATTATGATAAATAAGGGATTTATTTCAAGCAGTATTTGAAGCTTTCAGAATTTGCATCTAGTGTAGGTTAATACAAAGTACCACTGTTAAGTGTAAGAACAATAACTGTAATTACTATGGTATTATGGCAGAAACTATCGTTATTACTTGTTGGACATTTTTTGTTGCAATGTAACAGTTGCAATTTAACTATGTTGCATTTGGATCCTCACAGATTCCGCACGAACTGTTACAATGAAACACTGGGTCTGCATTTACAATGTTGCATTTCGATGCTCATTGATTCCAATCGAACTGTGTTTTAAATGTAACATTCGCATCCAAACAGCCGGACGCACGCGCGCAGTGTCGCACGTCACAGACCCGCGCGGTACCGTTATGTTGTGCACGCGCTCGGCTCGGCTGCCGGTGTCGGTCGGTACCGGAGGGTCTGGACACGCAGGAAATGTCGCGGATGTCGGACGGGCCGCTAGTCAGACACGCTTTTTTCTGTGCAAATAAAAACCACATACACTTAAATGTTTTATTTACCTTGCTCCGGATCTGCCCGGACGTGGAGACCTTCCGGATGAGTTTCTGCGGGGATCCGTGCTCCTGCTCCGGCTCACTGTCCGACGATTCGGCCTCCACAGCAGCCGCACCGACAGCCGCCGCCATCCTGCGCTCCGCTGCAGGCCCCGGCATTCACACACACATACAGAGACTTGTTGCAGCGGGCACCGGGGGTCTCACAGCGCCGCCACACGGACAGGACTGAACACAACAACTGGGAGAGAGAGAGAGAGAGAGCGAGAGCGAGAGAGAGAGAGAGAGAGCGAGAGCGAGAGAGAGGGGAGACAAGAGACGAAGAGCGGCACCCATCGGCCAGAGGAGCTGTACCAACTGTCCCTTTTAATAAAAAATTAAATTAATAATGACATTTAATATACGGAAGCCCTGAAACGCAAGGTGAAAAAAAAAAAAAAAACATTTCACAGGGTGAAAATTTTTTTTTTTTTATGTTTCTTGTGCCTTCCTAAACCTAAAATTCTCCAAAAAAAAAAAAAAATTCCCCCTCAGGCAAAAAAACAAAACAAAAAGAATTATTTGCAATTCAATGTGAATTTTTTTTTTCTCTCTCTCTATTAAAAAAAAATAATAATAAAATAAAAAAAAATACATTTTCACAGAATTTTTTTTCTATCTGAATTTTATTTGAATATCTGATGCCAGCATTAAATGTGTTGTTAAAGGCATTTTTTATTAGCACATTAATTAGCATATTAAAACTCCCAACACGTCATCATAAATGTAAAACCAAAAATATCAAGCCATTGTTTTGGCCAACACATTTAAAACGTGACAATTTGCCGTGACACTATATATATATATATATATATATATATATATATACCACTAAGAATAAATGCAGTTTCAAACATCTATTCAATGTATTTTTATGTGTCATTGACAAATATTGTTGTCTGAGATGATAAAAATTATCTTTCAAAAAATCTAGTTTAAAATAGACGTGTCAAGTTTGTAGAAATGTACTCTGTGTGTCCATGTTGGTTTCATAAATTAAACAGAAAAACATTTATAGCTTTTTCTCTTTTTGTCATCTTGGACTTACAGTGACACCTAGTGGTGTGGATGCAGCATCATTCAAAATCAATAGTTTCCAGTTACAGACGTCATTGTAGAAATTCACAATCAGCCATGATTAATTTAATCCAGGAGTGAAAGTGTCCAATAACAAGACGGTTACTGAGATTAAGCGAGTGGTGTTCAGCTGGTCATGTGATTCCAAAATGGCAGCCCCCATGAGGGCACCCCTGCCCCATGTAGAATAAAACAGCTTTTATAAGGTTACTGATATGACAATCTCATCTCATGTGAGTGCACATGATTTTATACATATGTTTCAAAATTACAGTTCACTGATTCTTGATCATACAAAAGTCATCTTTATGCTAAAGATAAAGAAATTCATAATAATAAAAATACTGGAAAAGTTCAATCTAAATGAAATGTGTATACTCAGGACATTTATTACTTATGTTTTAAATGCATGCTCTATACTTGGAAGCACATGTAATTTAAGGTGTCCTCAGCAAGAGGTCACAATGTTAAACTGCCTAACTGAGTGTTTAAAAATGCAACACATTTATAAATATAAATATCAAATGAAAGAAAGGGATCTGTAAGATATCAAACAATACTTTAAATTATATTTTTCATCAAAAAAAAAAAAGAAATGCCTATCAAAGTTGTCCTCACTTTGCATCATCTCTGTCCGATTTGTTTATAATCCTGAATAAATCAGACAATGCCATGTTCAGCTATAACTCTGAGGACCTGTTTCGCACTTCCTGCTCATGATGGATGTAACAGTAGGACACGTGGTCTGGTAAGATTTATATTAACTCCTTTACTGAACACCATTATTAGATCATTAAGGACTTTACACTCTTGTTGGATGGATCAAATTAAAAAAGCTTGCTTTTTGTGTGTCTGATGGGGTTGATACAGATGACAGTAATTTTGAGTTATGAAGTGGAAAAAAAATAGCATTAAAAAAATAACCTTACATGGTTCGTTAGCTGAGACCTTTGTCTACTAATATATCCATTTCAAATTAATTTAGTATTAAAAAATAAAAACTCAGATTTTTAACATGTTTTGTCCCTTATCTCAAGAATCAGTGAATTAATTTTTTTTAGGAGTAAAACTTTTTTAAAGGGGAAAAAATTACTGAGTGGTGAAACCAAGTGAAAGGTTTAAAATATGCCCCTCGCTCCTTGAACACACGTGTGTAGGCCTTCACAACTTAATCATTCATTTCAAAAAAGTTGTACAAAATTTCAAGGTAAAAATATTTTTGATAGGTTTAATTTTGAATCTCAGAAATTAAGAATTTTCTCAGGTAACTCCATTTGACCTAAAAAAAAAAAAAATAAATAATTTTTTTTTTTGTTTGTTTTTTTTTTTTTTTTTTTACATTTTTGATAAAAATGTTAAAATATATTTTTTTTTTCTTCACACATTCTTGAGGCTCTAAAGAGGTTTTCTCTGTTTTAGATTATTTTTTTTTTTTACCTTAAAATCCAGATAAAAAAAATCTTAACTTAATGAACAAAGAAACTGAAAACAAGTAAAAGTTTCGTGTGAATTGTCAATTTTTTTAATCACTTAGATCCGAGTTTTTTAAAGTGTCGTGTCACTGAACAATCTTCGAAACATAACTAGGTTAATATTATAAAAATCTAAGCATATGGCATAAAAATTACACAATACAATTTAATACCACATAAGAACTTTTTTATGAAATGTTTCGAAATCAAATAGAAATGTCTGTAAACTGTAAATGAATAACTTTTAAACATCAACTGCAGTGTTTTAGATATAAATGCCACTAGAAGGTAGATTCTTGTGGGGGTGTTTAGGGCAGATCCATGTGGTTGAGTGTCATGTGTTTATTAAAGAGATTGATGGATGTGTAGATTGAATAAGCTGTGGACATAATAGGACAATAACGCTTACAACAGCCTGAAACTAAATATCAAATGGCAGCTGACATGAAATACTTTGTGTGCTGTTAATGTATTTAATGTAGTAAATGTACTATAACTACAGACATACTGAATGTCTGCTCTTGTAGAGTTAAGGGGAGCAGGTACACAGCACATTCAGTAATAACAGAATTATAAAGGCAGTAAATATAGAATTGCAAAAGAATGAAAACACAAGGACAGTAAAACAGGGTCACGAGCGGGGCGGAGGACCGTCAATGGCTTTGTTTGTCCAGTTTCACATCTTGTCAATACACACACTACTTCTCATTAGAATATAATCACTCTAAACAATGTACCACGATGGCAGAATGATCTACTCACCCTCATGCTGCTCCAAATCCTGTATGACTTTCTTTTGTGCAACTCAACAGATGTAAAGAATGAGGGCCTCAGTCACATTCACTTTCTTTGCATCTTTTGTGTTTAACTAGAAGTCATACATTAACTGAGTAAATGATGATAGAAATGATTCTTTCAGTGTTGTGTCACTGATTCTCTGTTATAGTTATAATTTGCTGAGCAACTCTGAAACTTTATATTGCGGTGCTTCTTATGTTACCATCTGTATCACTGATGTTTAACTCATTTGCTTTATCATTTGGATAAACACTTCTGCTAAAAGTACACATATACTATTTCATGAAAACACATTGTCGTCTTTGACGAATGCACACGCCTTTTTCTGCAATTCACTCTTTTACACTACCATGTGATAAGGACTAAACTATGAAGGAAACTGAGCAACCTTTAATGCTTACTGTGTGTTTACACAATTATATTTATTATTCATACACCTCTAAATGTTTTCATGTTCTCTATCATTTGGAAATGAGACTGAATCTGACAGAATATAAACTTATTTGTGCTGTATATACAAACTATAACTATTGTCTAAACTACTTGCATAATTACTACTAGACTAGTTTCGCATTTGTCCAAACAAAAAATTAAAGGAATATAGTTCACACAAAAATGTCATATGTCATTCTGTACCTGTGTAACTGACTTTCTTTTTTCCACAGAACACAAAAGAATGTTTTCAAAATGTTAACATTGCTCTTTTCCGGGGGTCTGGGTAGCTCAGTGAGTATTGACGCTGACTATCACCCCTGGAGTCGTGAGTTCGAATCCAGGGCATGCTGAGTGACTCCAGCCAGGTCTCCTAAGCAACCAAATTGGCCCGGTTGCTAGGGAGAGTAGAATTTGGAATGCCCAATTCCCAAGTCCTCGTGGTGGCGTAGTGACTCGCCTCAATCTGGGTGGCGGAGGAATAATCTCAGTTGCCTCCACGTCTGAGACCGTCAATCCACGAATCTTATCACGTGGCTTGTTGAGCGCGTTACCGTGGAGACATAGCGCATGTGGAGGCTTCACGCTATTCTCCACGGCATCCACAACTCGCCACGCGACCCACCGAGAGCGAACCACATTATAGTGACCACAAGGAGGTTACCCCATGTGACTCTACCCTCCCTAGCAACCGGGCCAATTTGGTTGCTTAGGAGACCTGGCTGGAGTCACTCAGCACACGTTCCTCTTTTTCTTTAAAAAAAAAAAAAAAAAAAAAGCAAAAATCTGGGTTACAGTGAGGCACTTACAATAGAAGTCAATGAAGCCAATTTTTGAACATTAAAACACTTGCGGTTTCAAAAGTATAGACACAAGACATAAACAATGTGTGTAAACATGATTTTAGGGAGATACAATCACTTACCGCATCTGTGTAATATCCAGTTTTACAACTTCACTACCATGATGATGTAATGTCAACAAACCCTAAAATGACTGTAAAAATTACAATTTAAACAGCTTTACAGCTCAAATAATACATGAGTTTTAACAGAAGAATTCATGTAAGTGCTTTTATAAAATTATAAGCTTCACATTTCTGCCTTTAAACCCTCCAAAAATTGGCCCCATTGACTTCCATTGTAAGTGTCTCACTGGAACACAGATATTTTGCTTATTTTAAAGAAAAAGAGGGATGAGTTGAAAATGAATTTTTGTGGTAAGCAACATTATGCCACAAATGCTGTCGATTGAGCTTAACTTGTTTTGAACCCGGAATCTTTTTTATAACATATACATTAAGAAGTGATATTTAACAAGACAATGCATTTAAGTTTTTATGCATGTTATGGTTTTTAGATGTAAAAAGTATGATTTTACTGTATAATTAATGGTAAATATATATGTTATGTTTAACAAGAGAATACATGCACTTTTACGGTAAACTATTGTTAAAATTAGTGAAAAAAATATGAAGGTGTTCTTATCACATTTCCTTATATTTTATCAGAACAGTTGTTTCTTATTTTTGATATCAGTTAGGTACATTGGGGTGTTCTGTGTTATATTTTATTTCATTTCGTTAATGTTTCTTGCATTATTTTAGTGTCACGTTACCATGATGGTGTTTTGTGTTTGCGCGAGTAACATTGTGCATGGTCTCTACTGTCCCGAAAAGGCCATTCTTGAAGAACTTAAGTCATCATGTGGCCTTCTGTAGTTACTATGGTGTTTAACAATAGATTTTAAAGTTGAAGAGTTTCTATAGTTCCAGAAAGCGAATATATGAAGTTTATAAGCCTGAATGATGGTCATTGTATTTTTAAAGATAACTGCTGGCAAACCACAGCTGCTGGTATTTTACCAAAGTGTAGTTATTATAGTAAGTGAACTCTCTCTCTCTGTCTGTGTGTGTGTGCGTGTGTGTGTGTGTGATCTGACCTGAATCAGGTCTTGTGGTCAGAAGACTGCGGTGTTCCCAGATCTCTCTGCATTATAAATCATCTCCAGAGATGAATCAAATCTCTCGTGTTACAGCCATACCTGCTCTCAACGCTGCCGTATTACACACACAAAGACACAAGCATTCTCCTATTCTCTCTCCACTGTATTATAACTCATCATATCCTGGGCCTAATGAGGTCGTAAAGAATGGAGGAAAAAATCCATCTCCCAGTGGTCCAAACACACACACACACACACACACACACACACACACACACACACAGGTGCGGCTGCAGGTATATAAGTGTGAGTTGTCGAGCCATCAGAGAGTTTTTCACACTCTTAGTTCAGAGTGAGGAAGAACAACATGCTTCATCACTGGAACATGGTGGGTGATCTATCTATCCATCCATCTGATCTCTTTTTATAATGCCTTCACCTGTAAATACCAACATACTGGTGATATTGAGAATCAAAACTTACTCTAGTTTCACGAATAATTAAAATGTACATTGCATGGTGGTAATCATGTTTTGACTAGATTTGACTCCTAATATTTCATCTGTTGTGCTGTTTGTCCACAGGATGTGAGGAGTATTGTGGGGGTGCTTGTTTGTTTGTCTCTTGGCCAGTGTGCTTCAGTTCCTGAGTTTCGTGGGATATTACCCAATGAGAGCCTTCCGTTGGGGCCGGTGGCAGAGCCCGATTTGTCCTATTGTCAGTACATTCTGGAAGCTCCGGTTCCGCCCACAGCGGATCAGGTACCGTGGTACTGCATCTGTTCTGCATGCTCCGGGCAAAAAGGGCCGAAAGGAGATAAAGGTGTCCGTGGACTACCAGGTACAAACACACACAGAGTTAAACTCCAAAGTACGCTCACACAAATTCTCTATTTGTTTACTACCGTTGAGTGTTTTACAAATTGACTTTGTTACTCACAGGAAGTCCTGGTAGTCCAGGTCCGAGAGGCCTCACTGGGCCTCTTGGCCGTCCGGGGTTCACAGGACGTCCCGGCTTGAAGGGTGAGACTCAATGACAAGACACATACCATGCAGTTTATTCATATGAATATATGTGTTATCAGTGTTGGGGAAGCTATTTCAGCATGCTACAAGCTACTCATTTAAAAGCAGTTCAAGGAATATTCCGGGTTCAATACAAGTAACACTCAATTGACAGCATTTGTGGTATAACGTTAACACAAAAAATATTTCCAACTCGTCCCCCGTTTATATGAATATCAAGGTTACAGTAAGGCTCTTGCAGTTGAAGTGAATGCACCAGTTTAGAAGCATTAAAATATGCACTGCTTAGCCAAAAGATGAACATTATACATGTAAACATCATTTTAGTGTGATAAAAATCACTTATAGGGTTGACTGGTGTTGTGTCGTCAACAGGGTCAGAAATTAAGATTAACTCAGGGCAAAAATGCCCCCAAAAGTGAAAAAAATGCCCCTGAAATTCAAAATGTGGTGGCAAAGTCCCAGTTTCTGTTTTTTAAGATAGTTCTTATAATAATTTAAACTTAGTTTTAAACATTATCATATAAAACATAATTTGATGTTGATTTAGTTTTATTGGAAGGAGGAAATACTGTATATCCAGACTGAGAACTTATGTTGATGTATTGATTACATTTTATCAGAATAAAAGTATAATTTTTATATGTCCAGAAAAAAAACAAAAAACCTTAAAAGCAAAAAAAATGCCTCTGAAAATCAAATTCAGGGGCAATTATTGCCCCTTTATGGAAAAGTCAGTTTCTGACACTGGTCGTCATAGCAACAAAAATGGAATATTAAGTTTAACTTCACACAGAACAGGTTAGTAAGTGATTTTATCACACTAAAGTCACGTTTACACGTATAATGTTTAAATCTTGTGGCTATAGTTTAGAAATAGTGAGCATTTTAACCTTTATGGATTGGCCCCATTCACTTCCATTGTAAGTGCCACGATTTTTTAATAAATGAGCTATAATTTCTCAATAACATTATGCCACAAATGCTGTCGATTGAACTGGAATATTCCTTTAAACTACAGACAAGCAGCTCATTTGAGAAAGGTAATTAGCTACACTACAATCTCAAGTAGAGTCACAGTATCAAACCTGAGCAGATACTGTACATTTAAAATAAATACAACAAATAAAGCCAAAAATATTAATAAAGGGCAGTATTTAAAGGTTCTGTATACAGTTCTTCAGACACATGACCTTCTCTCTCCAAAAACCCAGTCATTGCATTTTTGCTTGGTGACAAATAGTGGCGCAAAACTTACACACTACTCAGGTAGTTACTCCCCAATTCTACATTACAAACTCAATTTACCAATGCAATTATCAGTTTAATTCCTCACTCACAGGTGAGAAAGGTGAAGTGGGGGACAAGGGTGAAATAGGTCCCATTGGACGCCCAGGTCTGAAGGGAGACCGTGGGTTCAAAGGTCAGTACTCACTTATGCATTAACACTGAGAGCCACACAATGTCTATCACAGGCCCCGGTAACCGTGGTTGCACGTTTGTGTTCAGGTGAGAAGGGTGACCCTGGTCAGAGTGGTCTTGTGGGTGAGCCGGGTCCAAAAGGAGAGGACGGCCAGTGCCCAGAAACCTGTGAGCCCCTACCAGGACCGCCAGGTGAAGCGGGTCTTCCTGGCCCTGCAGGTCCAAGAGGGTTACCTGGGCTAAACGGAGAGGCTGGTCCTAAAGGTCTGAAGGGCGATCTGGGCGTGGCAGGCGTGCCTGGTATTCAAGGTGTATCTGGGCAAAAGGGTGACCAGGGGCCACAGGGCCTGTGCAACTGTCAGGATGGGGCTCCGGGGATGCAGGGTCCTCAGGGGCAAAAGGGCAACAAAGGAGACACGGGTGCAACAGGACCACAGGGTCCAGGTGGAGCAACGGGACCCAAAGGCTCTCAGGGCAATACAGGATTCACGGGTTTGCCCGGACCTTGCTCGCCCACTGTGCAATCGGCTTTCTCAGCCGCCCTAACCACCTCTTTTCCGCTACCCAATCGTCCAGTGCCATTCAAACGCGTCATCTACAACCTGCTCCAGAACTACAACCCCGAAAATGGCGTCTACATAGCCCCCGTTAATGGAACCTACGTGTTTAGCTACAACCTGCAAGTGTCCACCCGTCCGCTGAAAGTAGGACTCTTCGTCAACTTTGAGTCGGTGGTGAAGACGACTACACCAATGGAACTGAACATCGCTTCTCAGCAGGTAGTGCTGAACCTGAGCCAGGGCGACTGGGTGTGGCTGCAGGTGCGAGACACCACCACTAATGGCGCCTTCACCAGCATCGAGTCCAGCAGCACATTCAGTGGGTTTCTGCTTTACCCAGATAGATGTGATGACCTGGCTCCAAGAGATTTCAATGTGCCTGAGATAATTGGAGAGTTCACCTGGGGAGAGATAGAGAAACCTACCACAACTCCACCCTAAACTCTAAACCTACAGTCTAAATCTTAACTCTAAACCTACACTCTACATTCTAAAATTGCATTCAGACTCTAAACCTTCACTTCTAAACATGCACTCAGACTCTAAACCTACACTCTAAACTTGCATTCAGACTCTAAACCAATGCTTGCCATTCTAAACTTGTGCTGCAACTCTTAAGCTACACTTTCAATCTTGAACTCAAACTCTAATCCTAAAGTACGCACTGCATTTTAAACTTGAGTTAAAACTAGGGCTGTCAATCAATTACCATTTTTAATCAAATTACATGATGTGCTGATTAATTAATCAAATTATAGCGACCACGAGGAGGTTACCCCATGTGACTCTACTGTCCCTAGCAACCGAGCCAATTTGGTTGCTTAGGAGACCTGGCTGGAGTCACTCTTTTTTTACTGTTGGTCTATGTACTCATATGTCCAACAGATGCTTGGTTGCTTCGCGTCTCACTAGTATTTTTAGCACCTCTAGTCATAAGAGCTGTGTTTTGAGGACGTTGTCTCAAGTTCAAAGTAGTTTGAAACTTTTAAAAATGCATCTCAAAATTCCTTCTGTTGTGCTTAATCGAGCTGTCTTTGAGCACAAAATTGTGTCTGTCTATGGAAGGCTGAGCTGCCTGTTGTGCTCGTTGATTTGACGAGGCGTGTTGTCTGTACAGCTGGTGCGCTGACTGCCCCCTGCTGCAACAAGGTGGTACATCAAGCTTGAACTGTTCTGTTGGTAGGAACATTATTTACATAGAGGTTGGGGGTATGATTAATTATGTTATTTTTAATATAATCAATCACACTAAATTAAAACTTTAAACTGACAGCCCTTGTTAAAATGCTCAACCTACACTCTACAGTACATTCTAAACAAATGCTCAGACTCTTTACCTATACTTTAAATCTCCTCCCTATAGGTGACACTCTAGTCCTATTCTCTAAACCTGCTGCCAAAGAATATTAATATTCCAAAACATCTTGTTCTCAAACTTGTTCCTTAAATTTTCAACCTAAAACCCCAAACCTTTAACCCTGATAACCCTGAGAGCCAAAGTGTTTTTTAGTCTTCTGTGTTACATGTAGCTTCCATTGAAAACCTCTGGATGTAGCTTGTGAACCTGAAAGAAGAGCTTTCTCTTTCTCATGTTTTGAATGCATTAGTTCTCCAGGTGTATGTGTGCTCTGCATGTCTTGTAATTTGATTAACCACACGGTGTCTCTATCAATACGCAGTGAGGTACTGTAGATCAGTTGAGCTCCCTTGACAGACACGTTTTTAGCCAAACCTTTGATAAGAATGTAAAATAAGCAGAAATGCACCAATCAGCTATTGCATTTCGCCCCAGCTATTTAGCACATACACAGCAGTTAAAAGTGTAAATGAGAATGCTCAGGATAGATGAGCAGACAGAAGAGGTACTTGAGAGATTAGAGAGAGGTGTTGTCTTACAAATAAGAGAAGTGTTTAACACCTGTTTAATAATGAGATTGAGAAAAAGATTAATAGTCTCTGTATTTGGGGTTTTAATCTTTGATGTTTAATGATTATTCAGACACGCTTCACTGTCTCAGCTTTAATATATTGATGATTTAACATGACAAAACAATTCTGCTCATGTTCTGTGTATCAATTGTCCTCTCTAAAAATAATTTCCAATAAATTGTAAACGATTAAACAGACTACTTGTATCTCATTCACAGTTTATCACTCAAAGCAGTGGTTCTCAAACTTTAAAGACCAGGTGCACTGCTGAAAAAGACATTGTAAACTGGTTTGCTGGTTTTAGCTGGTCTCCCAGCGTGACCAGCTACACAGTACCAAAACCCCTCTAAAACCAGCCAGCAGACCAACCTGACCAGGATTTAAGATGTTGTACCAGTAGGTAGCATGTCTGAACAAATTTGAGCACAACTACCAACGAGTCACCACATGGAAAATATTAAAAAGAAGATACTTCTACTCATGTAGCCAGTACATACTTACATTTCAATGTATTCATTTGCATATTTCATTTATACATTTCAGTTGCAAACACTCAAAACCAAAAGAGATGCCTTAAAGTATACTGCTTATATTGGCAGCTTCCTTTTAAGGCAGCATCCTAACTGAAAAGGAACCTCATTTGCAACTGATTTTAAGTGATCTACATAGGCAGCAACTACACAAATAGTGCAGTTTTATACTACCAACCTGTTTTGCAACAGAGCTAATGTCTTAGCTCTAATGTCAGTCAAGTTATTATGTTTATGAACATAAAGGTAGCAAGATTAATGGTTTGGTTTACTGTCCGCACTGCAAATTTGGTTTACAGTCTGTACTGCTGCCATAAGAATGTGGGTTACACACTAGAGTCTAATAATGAAAAGTGCAGTTATATTAAAATTAAAATACAGTGTATTCAGACCCCTTCATTTTTTTCACATTTTGTTGTTGTCCTGTTGGAAGGTGAACCTTCGGCCCAGTCTGAGGTCCTGAGCGCTCTGGACAAGGTTTTCATTAAGGATATCTCTGTATTTTTCAGCGTTCAGATTATCTTCAACCCTGACCAATCCCCAAGTCCCTGCCTCTGAAAAACACACCCACAGCATGATGCTACCACCACCATGCTTCACCGTTGGGATGGTATTGGGCAGGTGATGAGCGGTGCCTGGTTTCCTCCAGACATGACGCTTGGAATTGAGGCCAAACATTTCAATCTTCATTTCATCAAACCAGAGAATCTTGTTTCTCACAGTCTGAGAGTCCTTTCCGTGTCTTGCACTGAGGAGAGGCTTCCGTCTGGCCACTCTGCCATAAAGCCCAGATCGGTGGAGTGTTGCAGTGATGGTTGTCCTTCTGCAAGTTTCTCCCATCTCCACACATGATCTCTGGAGCTCAACCAAAGTGACCATCGGCTTCTTGATCACCTCTCTTACCAAGGCCTTTCTCCCCCGATTGCTCAGTTTGGCCAGGGCGGCCAGCTCTAGGAAGAGACCTGGTTGTTCCAAACTTCTTCCATTTAAGAATTATGGAGGCCACTGTGCTCTTGGGAACCTTCAATGCAGCTGAAATTTTTTGTAGCCTTCCCCAGATCTGTGTCTCGACACAAACCTGTCTCTGAGCTCTGCAGGCAGTTCCTTTGACCTCATGGCTTGGTTTTTGCTCTGATATGCATTTTCAGCTATATGACCTTATATAGACAGGTGTGTGCCTTTCCAGATCATGTCCAATCAATTGAATTTGCCACAGGTGGACTCCAATCAAAGTGTAGAAACATCTCAAAGATGATCCAGAGAAATGGGATGCACCCGAGCTAAATTTCAAGTATCATAGCAAAGGGTCTGAATACTTATGTCAATGTGACATTTCATTTTTTTCTTTTTAATAAATTTGCAGTTATCAAAAATCTGGTTTTTGCTTTGTCATTATGGGGTATGGAGTGTAGATTTATGTGAGAATTTTTTTTTTTTAAACATTTTAGCATAAGGCCGCAACATAACAAAATGTGAAAAAAAAATTAAGGGGCCTGAATACTTTCTGAATGCACAGTATTTTTAAAATATTTTTTGTACTTTAAAACATTTTAAGTTAATTAAACAGGAGAATACTAGAATGTTATAATACTTAGGATTTTGTAGCTACAGTTTTGGGGATACTAATGGCACCAGTTTAGGGTTAGGGTTAAATGTACAGTGCAAATAATTTGCTATTCAACTCACATAGTACAAAATGTGACTCTTCAATACAACAATAAAACAGAAGTATGTTTATAGGTAAATACATACTGAAAGCTTTAGATATACAGTAAAGTTTTAGCTTTCTGACAAGCTTTTAAATTAAAGAAAGTACACACGTGTAACACTTATCTCTGAGGTTTTATTTTAAGGGAATAATTTTATTTTTGTGGATGGAGTCCAAAGCATCTTTCAATTCATAATATACATAATTATATCTGAAGGGTTCCCATGGTCAGGGGAATATCAGGGAATTTTAAAATTGTGATTTCCAGGTGTGAAATAGTCAAACTGTAAAACTTAATGTAAATTAACAAAATCTTGAAAAGTCATAATTTTCATAGTGAATAGAAATTTTTCTAGTTATGCTCAGCAATAAAACATTTCATCGGCTAGAAATTGCTCTCTATAAAATGATTAAAAAATAAATAAATGTAAAACAAAATCACAAATTAATTGAAAACATCACGGTCCAAAGGTCTGGTAAAACTATAATCCTTTATAATCAGTTTAACTATAAAATACGATTATTTTTCACTGTGAATATTAGCATAAACCACACTTAAAACACACTACAGCCATGCTGCAACATCTACAAACCTTAACATGCACCCATAAATGCTTATTATATTGCCAACATAAATGTTTATACACTTATACGTGCTCCGACCAGTCGCTCTGCATCTCTCAAGGCTCAGCCGGAGATTCGTCATCATCGCCGATGATCCCCTTCAAATATGAGCGTTTAAATTCCTCGAACACCAGGTCAGTTGTGTCTTCACTGCATGCATGCAGATACACAGAAACATTAAAATTGTGCAAAGACAAACGAGAAACTCAATCAACACAAACGCCATATACTAGGCTGATAATATCACAGATGTAGAGATATTAGAACATTAAATTACAGGAACAAAGGTGTTCTTTGTCAGTAACACACACACACACCTGTTTTGATGTCACAATATTGTTTCTATTGAACGGTAACAACAGATTTACTGAAAGAACGGCGTTAAACTGGGGCTTGACACAAGAGACAGGATCATATTTAGATAAAACACTGATATCGCTGTTCCTCGCACTCTTAACATTCCCTTCCCAGAGCCAAAACGGATCATTTGTCATCTCAAGAGTGTGTGTGTTTGTAGTTTAAAAACAGGGAAACGTACACCACACATTGTGCATTCAATGGAGACGTACACGTGAAATTGGAGACACGTGGAATCTATACTCAGGGTATTACGTAACAGTCCATATACAGTATAGTCCATAAGATCAAATCATTGATGTTACAAAATTAATGCAGAATGTGTGACTGTATACACCCTGATAATGGAGATAATTTACATTAGGAAACAAACACAATGGCATGATTGGGGCTTACCTCTCTTTATATGGAAAAGAATGGGGAAGAAAGAGAAAACATTCAATTATTATCAAATTAATAATAACAATGTTACATATCTCAATGTGTGACATTCCAATGCCCTGTTCGAAGTTTATTTAAGACTAAAATTCAATACGTTTTGGCACATTTCTTTGCTGGAACATAAAAAGGACATGTTTTTAAGAAACATCGCTGTCAACATATTGCTAAAATGTTCCTTTTGTGCTCCACAGAAGGAGAAAAGTAATACAGGTTTGAAACAATATGAGGGTGAGCAAATGATAACAGAATGTTAATTTTAGCCGAAATTATTCATTTAACATGGTCAGGATGGTTTTTGGAACATGGTAGCTCTTTTTTATTGGTCTAAAGTGGTCTATGTGGTCTATATTAGAGGCTGACTGATATATCGGTTTTACCGATTAATAGGTGCCGATAGTTGCTTTTTGGAACTAATAGTTATTGGCAAAACTACAGTATATGCAGATAGTTGACGCTAGATTTTTTAAATTATTATTGCTCTGTGGCCGAAACCCATAATCTGGTGATTACATAGGCAATAAAAAAAACTTAATTAGGTGTGTATTTACATATAGAGCATTGTAAAGGAGCCAAGACTCTGTCGCCATCACAGTTTATGGGCTAATTCAGAATTATTCATGTGAAACGTTATTAAAAAAGAAACATATGATAATTGACAAACGATCACTGATGATCAGCTATTTATGATTGATGATCTACTCTTCTTTTTTGTTTTTTTACATTTATTTTATTTATTAGCCCATATGAAAATGTTTACTTTATAGTGATTCCATTGTAATAAACTGTAGATGATTGTAAGAGTGCATGTTTTGTGTGTTGTGTGAGCCGGAAGCACAGACATTTCAAAACAAAAGTCCTCCGAGTATTTCGGGTGAGTTTACAATTAAAAGTCCCACGCTATGCACCAAATCTTCATTTTTCTGGTTATTGAGATTTTGGTTGCACAACAAACATGCATTTGTGATTTTACTCATTTTGGACTTTTTAACATTTAATAAATCAATTTTAAAAACTTTTGGCAGATTAAACGGTTATCTGCCTTTGCAACAAACTTAGTTATCGTATCGGCAAAATCCGCTATCGGTCGACCTCTAGTCTAAATGAAATATAAACTGGAAAATCAGCTAGTTTGAAACTGTTATCGATTTACCTGGATCAGGTTTGGGATGCATAAGTTTAAATGGGACCTCCACAGCAACCTCACTGAAACACACACACACACACACACACACACAGTTGCAGTTACACCTTACAGATGCACACACTGCAAATTCAGAACATTTTACAGCACCCAAAACTCACCTGGATCCAACCATACTGTAAAAGAAGAGAAAGACAACCATTAGCAGCTGAACGTTCAGAAATGATCCATATAAATACAGCAGTGTTAGCTTGTCAAATTACACACACACACATACTGTAAAATAGTTACATTTCAGGCAAGTTACCATTTGCTAAAAACACCACTACATTACTACCAAAAACGAACTGACAACATTGGGGCTGTGGGGCTTTATTTTTAAATATATAACGAACAAATTATATAATTTGTGTGTTTATTTTATCTGTTAATAACACAAACAAAAAAATGAACAAATGTATTTTGGTAAATTAACATTAGTCAAGATTAACCTGTTGATGATAATTTAACAAAATACTATATTATTATGTAATAAATATAATAATAATAATAACTATTATTATTATTTTTATAGCACCTTTCAGCAATCTAGCACAAAGTGCTTCACAAAACAAAATCAAAACAAATATTGTATTACAAATACTGTCATAATATTTGTATATCTCTTCATAAAAGACAACTCCTGTGCAGGGATTCAAAAAGGAATCAGTGAATCGTTTTATTGAACTGGTGCATTTAAATGAACCATCCGAGTGAACAACTCACTTAAATGAATCCTTTCCAGTGCTTCATACAAAAGAGAGGGTGGACGTGTTCGCAACTGCGTTCGATTAGTACGATAGTTCGCTTGGCTTTAAAGCTGTGTGTGCAGTGCTATATTCCAAAATAAACACAACAGTTTTGTCACATCACGCCACTACTTGTTAGTCAAAGCTTGTTACTGGGACAGCTATACTGCTTAGAAAACAGCTGAGCCATGCTATTGAAAAATTAATTTATAAGTGTTGCTATTTTTTTCTGTTCTATTCTATTTCTATGCTCTTTATTTTACTAAAAAGTCACCAGAGTCATGTTATCTTCTTGAGATCAGGCTCGACATATTAGGACCCAACACGAAGTCCAAACTCAAAACATTTTGCGTTCACTCACCCCACTGCATTACACTTTATCACCACTCTATAAGCCACCAACATGCCCAGAATCTCCTTCAGAACTTCATCCTTTACACTGCAGAGAACACAAGAGAGATACAGTGAAAACTTGTATTAGGTCTGTTTCAGCTGACTGATGTACTAGCATGAATACTGAATGATTATCACTTACATGCTGGAGGAGGCCAGATTAGTGTCCTCATGTTTGAGTTTTCCGTCCAGAGCGAGACCATGTCTGTCACGGTTATCATTGTTCAGCAGAGGACTGAGTGTGTAAATCTTCTTCAGACTGGTACCAGACGGCACAGTGTCTCTGTGTTGATATGATAGAGAAATACATTCTCTCAGTGCCATAATAATGATACCAGTCATAAAGTGACATAACAACTGTAATATTCTCTGAGTGACATCATAAAACGGAACATTCTCTCTGTGACATCAAAATACATAAACTTCTCTTGATGACACCATTAAATGTAGCATTCTTTCTGTGACATCATAAACCATATGATTCTCTTGGTGACATCATAAACCATAATTTCTCAGTGACATCATAACCGTAACATTCTCTCAGTGACATCACGACTGTAACATTCTCTTGGTGACATCATAAACCGTAACGTTCTCTCTGTGACATCATTACCATAACATTCTCCCAGCTAATTAATAACTGTAACATTCTCTTGGTGACATCATAAATCATAACGTTCTCTCGGTGACATCATTACTGTAACATTCTCTCAGCTAATTAATAACCGTTACATTCTCTTGGTGACATCATGACTGTTACATTCTCTGGGTGACATACATTTTTTTAACTTTCTCTCAGTCACATCATAATACATAACATTCTCTTTATGACATTATTAAATGTAAAATTCTCTTGGTGGCATCATGAAACATACTCACTGTGACATCATGACCGTAACATTCCCTCGGTGACTTAAAACATAACATCCCCTCGTGACATCATAAAACGTAACATTCTCTCAGTTAACCAATAACATTCTCTCAGTGACATCAAAAAAATGCAACATTCTCTCTGTGACAACATAAAATGTGACATTCTCTCAGTAATATTCTCTCTGTGACATCATAAAACATAACATTCTCTTTGCATCATTCAATGACATCATAACTGTTACATTCTCTCAGTGACATCATAACCATAACATTTTAATTACATCATAAAATGTAACATCATAATTGTAACATTCTCTCAGTGACATTATAGTGTGTTTGATGATATAAATATTTATTCATGCTTACGTAGTTTCCTCATAAGCCACAGTTTTGACGTATTTGTCATTTGAGTAAAGCACAACATTAGTAATCTGCTCCACTGTAGAAAGAGACAGAGGAAAGACTGTGTAACACAGGACAAAACAGTTTTAAACAGATGTCACTATGTCTGTGTGTGTACATGTTTGTACTACATTGTGGGGACCAAATGTCCCCACAAGGAGAGTAAAACCTGAGATAACCTACATGGTGGGGCCCACCCAGTGGTCCCCACGAGGGAAATGGCTTACTAAACATACAAACTCTTTTTTTGAAAATGTAAAAATGCAAAAAGGTTTCTGTGAGGGTTAGGGGGTAGAAATTATCTTTAGATCTGCATAAAATCCATAAAATGCATGGAAGTCTATGGAGAGTCCCCACAATAATATAAAAACAAGTTTGTGTGTGTGTGTGTGTGTGTGTGTGTGTGCGTGTGTGTGTGTGTGTGTGTGTGGGTGTATACCGGAGACTGAGATGTCATTCACATTCCTGTTGGAACTGTTGTCAATGTCCACACTGATGTTGATTGGTTCTCCATGGTAATACGTCTGTAATGTGCAGAATAGCAGAATAATTTTTTTGTTGAAAATGTGAGTGATGGTGGCCTGTGCAAAAGTTTTCACCACAGTGCTATGTTCTTGTGGGTGGTTGCCAGGGCATTGCTTTGCAGTTGCTGAGGTGTTCTGAGTGTTTTTTGCATCTTGCTGGGTGGTTGCTAGAGCTTCCTTGGTTGTTGTCTACTGGCCCAAGGCAAATTAACCTATACGGTCTCTTTGATATTCTGGTCTCAAGATATGACACTTTATAGATAGGACTCTCTCCTCTAAAGTACAGCACACCTCTCCTCAACAAGACACATTATTTGAGGTATCAAGATTTGGGGATTGTTCAAATTATTAACCCCAAATATTTGCAATAGTAAAAGTAATGCTTGCCTTTGAAAATACCACAAATAAATCAAAAACAGAAAGAACTGAATGTGAGGAGTAACTTTAGCACACTGGAAGTCCCACCTCTTTCTCCAGACTGACACGCATATGCAGTGGTTTATCAGACATGACAAATTCACAGGTGGTCTCGCCTGATGGAGCCGCTCCGCCTTTATCTGGAGCGTACTGGACCTTTCTGATGGCCAGCCGCACTGAACTCCTGCAGAAACAGAGAAAGATGAGTACAGAGAACCTCTTGAGTAATGAAAAGTGTTGGAGTCTTTGTCTCGAGACCTCTGAAGACCACTGAAATGTGTCATTGGTTTCTGTTTATTGGCTCAGACAAGACAGCAGTCTATTTCCAGCAAAATAAAGGTGAGAATGATCTCAATCACAGATCGGCATGGTACCTTCACCATTACAGAGAATTAACAAGAATTTCCTGACTTTGAACTGCTACTCATACACTATAAAAAGTAGTTTTGTGCTTGAAAATAATGCAGCAAAAAATTAAGCATTTCCTCTCTTTTAGTTTATTAAAATGATCAGACAGGTTCTTGGACCAACAGGTCTGAATCCTAGTGGGGGGTCTAGTCTTGGTTTTAGTGGGTCTGGTATTGGCCTGGTTCTGGATCTTGGGGTCTGGTATTGGTCTGGATCCAGGGGATCTTTTCTTGACCTGGTTCTGGATCTTGGGCGTCAGGTATTGGTCTAGATCCTGGGGTCTGGTTATGGAGTCTAGGGGGGGTCAAGTCTTCACCTTGATCTGGATCTTTGGGGTCTGGAATTGATCTGGATCTGGATCTTGGGGTCTGGTAATGGTCTAGGTCCAGGGGGTCTAGTCTCGACCTTGATCTGGATCTTGGAGGTCTGGTATTGGTCTGGATCTGAATCTTGGGATCTGGTAATGGTCTGGGTCTAGGAGGTCTAGTCTTGACCATGATTTGGATCTTGCTGATCTGGTATAGGTCTGGATCTGGACCTTGGGGTATGGTAATTGTCTGGGTCTAAGGGGTCTAGTCTTGACCGTGATCTGGATCTTGGGGGTCTGATATTGGTCTGGGTCCAGGGGGTCTAGGCTTGACCTGGTTCTGGCTCTTGGGTGTCAGGTATTGGTCTGGATCTTGGGGTCTGGTTATGGGGTTTAGTCTCAACCTTGATCTGGATCTTGGGGTCTGGTATTGGCCTGGATCTGGATCTTGGGGTCTGGTAATGGTCTGGGTCTAGGAGGTCTAGTCTTGAACATGATTGGGATCTTGCACATCTGGTATTGGTATTGATCTGGACCTTGGGGTCTGGTACTTGTCTGGGTCTAGTCTTGACCTGGTTCTGGACCTTAGGTGTCAGGTATTGGGCTGGATCTTGGGGTCTGATTATGGGGTCTAGTCTTGACCACGATCTGGATCTTGCGGATCTGGTATTGGTCTGGATCTGGACCTTGGGATCTGTTAATTGTCTGGGTCTAGTCTTGACCTTGATCTGGATCTTGGGGGTCTGGTATTGGTCTGGGTCCAAGGGGTCTAGTCTTCAAATGGTCCTGGATCTTGGGCATCAGGTATTGGTCTGGATCTGGATATTGGGGTCTGGTAATGGTCTGGGACTAGGGAGTCTAGTCTCTACCTTGACCTGGATCTTGGGGGTCTGGTATTGATCTGGATCTGGATCTTGGGGTTTGGTAATGGTCTGGGTCTAGGGGGTCTAGTCTTGACCATTATCTGTATCTTGCGCATCTGGTATTGGTCTGGATCTGGACCTTGGAGTCTGGTAATAGTCTGGGTCTAAGGGGTCTAATCTTGAACTTGATCTGGATCTTGGGGGTCTGGCATTGGTCTGGGTCTTAATGAGTCTGGTCTGGGTCTGGTAATGTTCTAGATCTAGATCTTGGGGGTGTGGTAATGTTCTGAGTCTACAGGGTCTAGTCTTAACCTGGTTCTGGATCTAGAGGTCTGGGTCACAATGAGTCTGGTATTGGTCTAGTTCTGGATCTTTAGTCTGGATTTGGTCTGGTATTGGTCCAGATCTTTGGGGGTCAGGTGTGGATCTGGGTTGCAATTAGTCTGGTATTGGTCTAGTTCTGGATCTTGGGGTCTGGTATTGGTCTGCATCGGGATCTTTGGTTCTGGTAAATGGTCTGGATCTTAGGGGGTCAGGTATTGGTCTGGGTCATAATGAGTCTGGTATTTGTCTAGTTCTGGATCTTGGGGGTCTAGTATTGGTCTGGATCTTTGGTTCTGGTAATTGTCTGGGTCTCTGGGGTCTAGTCTTGCCCTTGACCTGGATCTTGGGGTCTGGTATTGGTCTGGATTTGGGTATCTGGTATTAACCCCAATGCCGGTAATGTATATTGTGTGTGATTTCTCACCTCTTCTGAGCTTTTTCATCCTGATTTTCTGCGCAGAAGGCCTTCACCTCAAACTCCACTGCACAGTGCTGTGCACACGCGCACACACATTATTTGTGTCTCTCATAAATATTTTGCACAGAATAATCATATACATACACATCAAACATTAATATGCAATCAGAGCACTGATTAACTCACAGTGGCTGTATGTCTAAGGTTGTGATGATCTATCATTATTTTGTTAGTTTAGTATTTATTTACCTTTCCTTCATCTGTTGGCGCTGGCTGCAGAGCTACAGAACACGGAAGATTATCTGGAAACTGAAACAAAAGACAGTGATATCAACACAGATGTTACTCTATTTTAATTAAGGTAAATCCGATGCACAAAAAACATCGGTCCAGACATTCTCTCACCTCAAAGAAGAACGGATATGCGTTGTCTCCAAGCTTCCGCAGGATTTTCTCCTGGATCTTGGTGTGTATGCTGCGCTCTTTATCCTGGAGAGGAGGATACACCTGCCGGGTGCACAGGAAGATGTCCTTCCGGAATGCCATTCCCAACACATCCATATCATCCCGACCGTAACGAAACGTGCACGACAACATGATGTACACTAACACAAACAACAGATAAAATATTTAAAAACAAAAATGTGAGGGTGAACACATTAAGACCATTTTAGTGGTTTTAGTATGTAGTTAATTTGTTTTACATTTAAAGCACGTCTGATTTCATTTTAGGATATAAACTTCAATAAAATTGATATTAAGAGTTGCATCACACCTTTCTTTCCTTTCACCTGCTCTGGGTCGATCAATACAACACCATCTGACACACAAAAGAGAGAATGGCATTAATAGAGAATCGTTAAAATGCTAAACTAAAAATAACTTGCCGGTGATGGGAAAGTACTTTTCTGCATGAAGTCAGTATGCCATTTTTGAGACAAATTACAGCATGCAAGCGTTAACATTTGCTAAATTAATTGCCAAAAAATATACAGTACATTTATGCATTCAACAGATGCTTTTTTCAACACATACAAGGTATACATTTATCAGTTTGTGTTTTCCATGGGAATCAACAATCGAATTTGTATGAGAGTTGCAGCTGGTGGAGAGCTTTGATTGTAAGGCAGAACTTGTGCTGTGATTAGCTGAAATTGAGTGCAACAGTGGTTCCAGAAGTGTTTCTTATTAATTTCATCCATAGGGATTTCATAAATAACTTAATAAAAGAGCTGTAAGCCATGAACCAAAGCAACCAACTCTGAGGTGCATCACAAACTTTGATTTGAAGCAAAAAAAGTGTTTGAAAATCAGACAAAAAGACAAGACTGTGTACTTAACGTCTTTTATGAGGGAATGATCTACAACCCCATGAAGCATTGTGAATGATCTAATCAGAATAAATACGGTTCAAAAATACAAAACTATTTAAATTTGTTGATTATATGTAAAAAATCTATTTTAATTTTATTGCAAAACATTCAGATTTATACAAAAGAGTAGTTTGAGAGTGTAGGTGAGAGTGACTCCAGCATCCTTCACAGTAAGTCATGAGAATGGGAGGTTGCTGCAGAGCTCTTTTGCCGCACTTTGTTTGTCATGATTCTCCTATTGGTGGATCTTTCTTTTCAAGATTATGGGTAGTGTAGTTCTCCACCAGGAATTTTGACAACATGTGGCTTCAGAAGAAGCAAATACCATCAATTAACAAACTCTGAGCTCACAGTCTTTAAAAATCAATTCGCGAGTAAAGACGCTGACTACCACCCCTTGAGTCGCGAGTTCGAATCCAGGGTGTGTTGAGTGACTCCAGCCAGGTCTCCTAAGCAACCAAATTGGCCCGGTTGCTAGGGAGGGTAGAGTCACATGGGGTAACCTCCTCGTGGTCGCTATAATGTGGTTTTCGCTCTCGGTGGGGCGCGTGGCGAGTTGTGCGTGGATGCCGTGGAGAATAGCGTGAAGCCTCCACATGCGCTATGACTCCATGGTAATGCACTCAACAAGTCACGTAATAAGATGCGCGGATTGACGGTCTCACACACGGAGGCAACTGAGATTCGTCCCCCACCACACGGATTGAGGCGAGTCACTACGCCACCACGAGGACTTAGAGCGCACTGGGAATTGGGCATTCCAAATTGGGGAGAAAAAGGGGAGAAAAATAAATAAATAAATTCGCCGACGGAGAAGATGAATGTAATTTTTACTTCCGGAACCCGAACGTTGAGCTCTATACTCACCAACAGGATCTACAAAGTCACAGTGGTCCACAAAATCCCGTTTGCCCATGTAAACGCCAACCTATGACATCACACACAGGTAAATAGTTCACTGATACAATGTAACATGCAAACTGTGAAATGAAGAAACAATGTTGCTACACAAAACTGCAAAATGTGATCGCTTGACATTCATGAACAAATGAAGGGATGGAAATATAAAAGTGCTGGATGGGCAGATGTAAGATTGATCTGGCTCTTATACTCACAGATTTGTCTCGGGAGAGTTTCTTGTAGATGATGTGTTTGGGACTCATTCTGTCTCCTACAGAACAAACAAACACAGATCAGTTTCTCTCTAATTCTCAATTAGAGGTCAACCGATAGTGGACTTTGCTGATACCAATAACTAATGTGGTGGAAAAGGCCGATAACAGATTCATTAGCAGATAGTTTCACAAATCAATTTCTAGAATGTTACAAAAATATCTTAGAAGTTCCTTACTATGACGGGCATAGACAAAGAGGCTACAAGAGTCCAAAATAAATACAATCTTTTGTCCAACCAAAATCCCAATAATAACCAAAAAAAAAAAAAAAAAAAAGATTTGGTTCAGAATGTGGGAACTTTTTAACTGCAAACATGCCCAAACACACAAGGGGCTCTTATTTTGAAATAACGGAGACTCCGTTACAATGCTCTTAAAGTATTTACCAATCTAAGCTTTTTCCGGCCTGTACTGTATATTCACCTGATGAAGGGTTCTGTTCATATATATATATATCACCAGATGATGTTTAATGAGAAAAGATATTGTATGAAGATAGAGATATGATGTAGGTGCTTATGGGAATTGTTTTCATATTGTGACGTTTTTCTTTGCACTTCAATTTAGAACACTTGATTCACTCACACTCTCTCTCTCTCACACACACACACACACTCTCTTCTCACTCACACACACTCTCTCTCTCTCTCTCTCTCACACTCACACTCTCTCTCTCTCACACACTCTCTCTCTCTCTCTCACTCACACTCTCTCCCTCTCTCTCACTCACACACTCTCTCTCTCTCTCTCTCTCTCTCACTCACACACACTCTCTCTCTCTCACTCACACACACACACTCTCTCTCTCACTCACACTCTCTTCTCACACTCACTCACACACACACATTCACACTCTCTCTCTCTCTCACTCACTCTCTCTCTCACTCACACTCTCTTCTCACACTCACTCACACACACACACACACACACACACACGCTCACTCACACACACACATTCACACTCTCTCTCTCTCTCACTCACATGCCAGCTGTTTTAATTCTGAGCCTATTCAAATGAATGCAAAGGCATAGATTTGGTTTGAACATTGGGAGGGTTACAGTGTGAAGCATTTACATGTATAAATATTGGGGGGGGGGGTATCCTTGCTTGTTTTGATTATTGGGGGGTTACCCCCATCCCCCCAGGAATCTACGCCCCTGGCTGAATGACTCACAATGCCAATCTAGTGCAACACCTCAACACAATCACACACACTCTGAAATAACTTTTAAAATATGCAAGCATTGTAAATACAGCAAATATGGGTTTGAAATTACAATCTATTTATCCATCTATCGATTTCAGATTTTTGTGTTTTTTTTTTTAAATGTTAAAAGGTTTTAGCTGCCCACATCTGCTCCTACAAACTGAATATCATCTTAATGCCCCTGTCAGAACATATAAAACACAGAAACAATGCATAACTGCTTACAACATAAGTGTGTGTGAGAGAATTACTACTATACCAGTATCTCTCGGGCCCATATTTTATATTTCTTTTACTCACTACAATATTTTCTTCACCTAAACATATAAATATTCTTTATTTTTATCTCCAGAGCCTTTGTAAAACTCACCTGTAAGTGTTCAGATGTTCTAGTACAGATAACGGTGTGTGTCCAGATAATGTCTGTGTGAACAGGTGTTTTCAGGGGCTGTATTTGTAACCTGTGTCTCCACCCACATTTAACCAATTATTACTCAGTGGATTGGATCTTTTCCATCAGCAGGATTAATTCTGCAAGCCACAGATGCTTATGAAGAACTAATCCAATCACACACATATGAAGACACTGATATGAGGAGTACATCAATCATGTATATTAACTTACCTTCCCTGAAAGGACAACTCCCCTGAAAAATTAAAAGTGTCTTCACTATTAACTCACCCTCACGTCGTTCCAAACCTGTAATACTTGGAACACAAAAAGAGAATGTTCATGCAGCTCTTTTCCATACAGTGAAAGTATACAATGACTGAGAGCTGTCAAGTTCCACAAATATCACAAAAGCACGAGTTTGTTGGGTATACTGCAGTCTCGTCGCATTTTAACTTTTTGTTTAGCCTCCCATTCAGCTCATAAAAACACTGTGTGATCATGAGAAGGATTGGATGTAGATTGGAATGCAGGTGCAAAAAGCTTCATATAATGAAAACAGTATACTGCTCTCTCGCCGTTGCTGGCGTGCCATTGATTACCCCTCCATGTGCCAATGCTGGCACGTGTGCCAGAGGTTGCCAACCCCTGGTGTAGAAAGACTAACTAAACTGTGGCCAAGACAAACAATGACCAAAACGGCAATTGTGAGTGGGGTGGCCAATGGGGTCCATGGTGGCCACCCCCTAGATCCACCCCTGACGACAAATGCATTTTCATTTTTGCTAAATTTCCAAGTTTGAATATGCACATGTGCAAATGAGATTTGAGAGCTACAGCAAAAAAAGGAAGATTTTCAGTAAACATCTGCTTAAATTTTGGTCTGTTCTTCACGCAATGCTATTGTGCAACTTCAGAAGTCTTGGGATATAGCGCACTAATTATATGTTTTTTTGACATTACAACAGCTTTGTTAACAGGTGTTTCACATCAAAGCTGTAACTATATTGTGTATTGTAGCTGAAACGCTGTATTGACCAATCAGCATGCGGAACAATACGTTTTATAATATGTGTAGTCACAAAGGCAGCTTTAGCCTTTCTGGAAAACACTCAGAATTATTCTCAGCAGGTGGCCAGAGAGAGATGCACAGGGTTATTAGTGCATGTTACATTATTAAAGCCTCCGATTTAAAACCGTCTTGTCAATCTCAGCAGTCTGAGTGCTGATGCAAACACATGGGATTACACACACACTCACTCACTCACTCACTCACTCGCACACACACACACGCTCTCATAAAATACCCTTTTATCACTCTCATGTCACATACAGGGGAGATGTTTACAGTATCATACCTAATGATTTATTCTTTTCCCTGAGGTTCACTTATAAGGTAATATGTACCATGAACACATAGGGCTGGACGGTTACGACAAAAATTATGATTGTTGATTAGTTTCGATTAAATTCAATGAATAGAGTTTACATTTAAATACTTTTTGTTTCATTGTTAATGTTGGCTACACATGCAAAACATGCTGAGAACTGTGTTCCCAAGTTAATTTACTCTTGTTCATTACATCAGTAAATCAACCTCTTCCTAACTCTCAGAATAAAGCTGGTCGTTTTGGGACTGATTTACATTTGAGGATTCAACATAAACGCCTACTGTAATTTTATGTACTGTAATGTGTCTGAACACAATTCATCTGAGTGCATGCTCAGCATGCAACAGTTTGAAGTTTATAGCTAGCTACTTAACACATTCGGTTTAATAGCACAGACATGTGAAGGAAACTATCACCCCCCTTGAGGTTTGCTCAAGTCACAATAACACAAGAACGCACATAACAATGTACAACAGGACCACGCGCTTGCAACGCGTTACCACATTTGCGTGGAGTATGTTTAAGTTCAAAAACAAAAAAATAAAGGCAAAGGAAAACACAAATCAAAGTAACGTCTCACACATTTTATGGTGTGCAAACATTAAGCAGACATATACAGAGACCTCATATACATAAGCGACACTTACACAGTCTGTTTAGTCAGTGGAATACAGTGCCCACTTCCAGCCCTGCTTACAAACAAGTCAGAGGGGTGGAGCTAAAACTCAAGCCACACCCACACAAAATACAACAGTCATCCATAAAGTGTGCCGTCCCCACCACCCACGATCTGAAACTAAAATGCACTTGACTGGTGCCATGACAGACTCCAGCGTTTAGCCTAAAAAATTAGCTCATCCAAGAATGAAAATTCTGCCATCATTTACTCACCCTCAAGCCATTCCAAAACTGTATGCTGAAACTAAAGAATCTTTACACAGCAGGGCTTCATTTTCAGTCTTCTTTCATGGTCATTTTTGGAGCTTAATCTGGTCACCATGTATGGAAAAGAGCAGCGTAAAGAGTAAAAACTGAAAGAATTTTCCTTTTTAGGTGAACTACCCCTTTAAGGGGTAATGAGTGCCTTAAAATGAGAACTAAGGCAGCCAATGCAATCACAAATACATCAAATATAGTGTCAGAAGCAAGGGCGTAGATCTGGTTTGATCATTTGGGGGGGGGCGTTGTAGTTGCTAGTCTTGATTATTGGGGGGGTTACCTCCCCCCATCCCCCCCCAGAATCTGTGCCTCTGGTTAGAAGAGGTCGTAGCTCTCACTGTCAGCTTTAAGGTGCATTCCCGGGTTTATTCCTTTTATAACAAGTGCAAACTTTGCCAGTTCAGAAAACGGCTACTGGCGTCACAGCAAATAAATAAGTGCACTCGTTTTCATGTTGATTGTTTGCAAAGAGTTTCATATGGTATTTGAAACACAGGAAACGAGGCAGACGACAAGAAAATTAAAAGAATAATGGCACGTCATTTTCTCCAATAAAAGCCAAACAGAAAAATTGCATCGCATACATTCTGCACCAGCGTATCCAACAGTCGTTCACCACACACACACACACACGCACGCTCACCCAGGATCCGAGAGGAGTCAGGGGGAGGGGCTTAGAATAGAGAGTTGTGATTGGTCCAAATAAACACCTGAAACTGTGATGATGGTAATTTCGCAGAGGTTTGGGTGAATCTTACAAAAACATGTCCAGGTCATATTTACAGAGCCCAGTAGAGGACAGGGAGGAAATTTGTTTTCTGAAATAGTTTTGAGTTCCACTACAATACCTTTACCTATTTTAAAAACCATGATACATGTATTATAAATTAACCATGTTTTTCGGGCAGAATGATTATGATTTTTATTACCACAGTTTTGGTTTTCCTGTATTATTACTTTGATTTTACCACAAAAACCAAGGCTAAAAAAATCGTTATTGTAGCAAATCCATAGTCAATTTCGTGGTTATCCTACAGTTACCGTAGTTGATGCATACTCACTGTAGTAAACCCATGGTTAATTTTCATACGGGATGAATAAAGGTATTGCAAGGACACCAAAAATGTATTACGAGGGAATGTAAAACTTTTTCCGAAAATACATTTCTGTCTTCTAAGGGGCCCCTTTCATATTTCAATCCAAAAAGCAAATAAAATAAATAAATAAATAAATAAACAAACAATATGCATTTTTATATTTATTCCTATATTTTGCTTAGAGAAAATAAAGCCTATTTTTAGGGCCATCAAGATTTTGAGGCACACTTTCCCCAGTCTGTGCCGTGCCATCATAACCATTTTTATTCCTATTATTCGTGATTCTCAGTAGATTCTCATTACTTCTGTGATGTATAAATCCTATTTATTTTTTATTTTTTTCAATTTCATTATTTTTTGTAAACACTAGATTTTTTTTTATTATGTTCATCTATAATAAATAATATGATTATGTGCTACTGACATTTATTTTTATAGATTTTGTGGGGAAATATGACCCAGACCTTGCACTTGAGATTTACTCTTACGGGCATTAGTGTAACTTTTTGTTTATGAAATAGGGTTTACCTTACATATGGGGAGGCAGACCTTTAATTTTGACTGACATGTGTTTTTTTTCAGAGTGACTGAGCCGAGAATAGTGTTGGTGAACAGCACCCTCTACGTGTATCTGGAACTGCAACAGTATCCACCTACTGAGATTCATTAAAGTCAAACGAACACACACACATCTTAAAGGAATAATTCACCCAAAAATGACAATTCTGTTATTATTTACTCACCCTCATATTTTTCCAAACCCATATAACTTTCTTATATACTGCCATACATCACTTGTATTCCATGGAAGAAAGAAAGTCAAACAAGTTTGGAACAACAAGAGGTTTAGTAAATGATGGCAGAACTATCCCTTTAAATGACTTGTATCTGTGCAAAAGCAAATATTCCAGCAGCACATTCCAAACGCAAACACACCAATTTAAAACAGTGTTAAAAACAAGCCGTAAGAGTTGTGAAGAACAACTAGAATTTCCACATCTTCATCGTCTCACATCGAGTTTGAGTGAGACATCCAACAGTACATGAAAGTTGATATACATATTTATGTATATAATACGTGTACGGTGCCGTCTATTCAGAGGAAGGCAGCACGCATACATGTGGATCTCCAGACATATGGCATTATGGGTCATATAGTTCAAGAGACCGGAGGGATGTGAGGTGGGGCTCACTTTCTGTCTTTATACAGTCTGTTTTGTACAATCACAACAGCGCAGTGCACAGCGCTCAGCCAATCACTGCGGAGGCAAGGAAGAGAGCGGCCAATCACATATCCGACCACAACACGGCCTTGCTGCCTTTCTCAACGCTGGCCACATACGCCCCCGATGGAGACCAGGACACTGAATTTATGGTAGAACTACAAATGGGACAGAAAGACAGGAAGTTAGTTTATGAAAGGCATCAGGTAAGAAAGCAAGATAATTTATAGATGTGTTTGTGTAGTTGAAGGTTATCGGGCAACTGGATATAGTGGTTTTGTTCGGAATGGCGTATTTCTCAGAATGAAATAGTATTCATACTATGTTTGCAGTATGCAGTGTGTATACTGTGCGCAGTATGAATACCCGGATGGCCTACTACATTCGGCAAAACAATGACATCAAGTACATGATGAGTCAGTAAGACATTTTTAGAGTATACCTGACCTCACCCGACAAACATTCAGGGTTCAGGCCAGTTTAACTGCGGGTTTGGAAAACAAAATACATTTATACATTATATATATATACATACACACACACACACACACACACACACAGTTGTGCTCAAAAGGTTGCATACCCTGGCAGAAATTGTGAAATGGACAGTGTGGTTGTTTCAAGGAGCACAATACTTGTTGACCCCTCTCCAAACATAGCGCTTAAAGTTGTGATCATAAAGCTCTATTTTTGTCTCGTCACTCCAAATTACAGTGTGCCAGAAGCTGTGAGGCGTGTCAAGGTGTTGTCGGGCATATTGTAACCGGGCTTTTTTGTGGCATTGGCACAGTAAAGGCTTCTTTCTGGCAACTTGACCATGCAGCTCATTTTTGTTCAAGTATCGTCGTATTGTGCTCCTTGAAACAACCACACTGTCTTTTTCCAGAGCAGCCTGTATTTCTCCTGAGGTTACCTGTGGGTTTTTCTTTGTATCCCGAACAATTCTTCTGGCAGTTGTGGCTGAAATCTTTCTTGGTCTACCTGACCTTGGCTTGGTATCAAGAGATCCCTGAATTTTCCACTTCTTAATAAGTGATTGAACAGTACTGACTGGCATTTTCAAGGCTTTGGATATCTTTTTATATCCTTTTCCATCTTTATAAAGTTCCATTACCTTGTTACGCAGGTCTTCTGACAGTTCTTTTCTGCTCCCCATGGCTCAGTATCTAGCCTGCTCAGTGCATCCACGTGAGAGCTAACAAACCCATTGACTATTTATACACAGACACTAATTGCAATTTAAAAAGCCACAGGTGTGGGAAATTAACCTTTAATTGCCATTTAAAACTGTGTGTGTCACCTTGTGTGTCTGTAACAAGGCCAAACATTCAAGGGTGTGTAAACTTTTGATCAAGGACATTTGGGAGATTTCTGTTATCATTATGATTTAAAAAGGAGCCAAACAACTATGTGATAATAAATGGCTTCATATGATCACTATCCTTAAATAAAAGACAGTGTTTTTGCATGATCAGTCATATTTTCAAAATCAATGCCAAAATTTCACAGTTTCTGACAGGGTATGCACACTTTTGAGCACAACTGTATATATATACACACAAGTTTGGAATAATGTACAGATTTTGCTCTTATGGAAGGAAATTGGTACTTTTATTCACCAAAGTGGCATTCAACTGATCACAATGTATAGTCAGGACATTAATAACGTGAAAAATTACTATTACAATTTGAGAAAAATTTTCAGAACTTCTTAAACTACTTCAAAGAGTTCTCATCAAAAAATCCTCCACGTGCAGCAATGACAGCTTTGCAGATCCTTGTTATTCTAGCTGTCAGTTTGTTCAGATACTCAGGTGACATTTCACCCCACACTTCCTGTAGCTCTTGCCATAGATGTGACTGTCATGTCGGGCACTTCTCACGCACCTTACAGTCTAGCTGATCCCACAAGAGCTCAATGGGGTTAAGATCCATAACACTCTTTTCCAATTATCTGTTGTTCAATGTCTGTGTTTCTTTGCCCACTCAAACCTTTTCTTTTTGTTTTCTGTTTCAAAAGTGGATTTTTCTTTGCAATTCTTCCCATAAGGCCTGCACCCCTGAGTCTTCTCTTTACTGTTGTACATGAAACTGGTGTTGAGCGGGTAGAATTCAATGAAGCTGTCAGCTGAGGACATGTGAGGCGTCTATTTCTCAAACTAGAGACTCTGATGTACTTATCCTCTTGTTTAGTTGTACATCTGGTCTTCCACATCTCTTTCTGTCCTTGTTAAAGTCAGTTGTCCTTTGTCTTTGAAGACTGTAGTGTACACCTTTGTATGAAATCTTCAGTTTGTTGGCAATTTCAAGCATTGTATATCCTTCATTCCTCAAAACAATGATTGACTGATGAGTTTCTAGAGAAAGCTGTTTCTTTTTGGCCATTTTTGACCTAATATTGACCTTAAGACATGCCAGTCTATTGCATACTGTGGCAACTCAAAAACAAACACAAAGACAATGTTAAGCTTCATTTAATGAACCAAATATCTTTCAGCTGTGTTTGATATAATGGCAAGTGATTTTCTAGAACCAAATGATCAATTTAGCATGATTACTCAAGGATAAGGTGTTGGAGTGATGGCTGCTGTCTAGATTTGATCAAAAATGACTTTTTTCAAATAGTGATGGTGCTGTTTTTTACATCAGTAATGTCCTGACTATACTTTGTGATCAGTTGAATGCCACTTTGGTGAATTAAAGTACCAATTTCCTTCCGAAACAGCAAAATCTGTACATTATTCCAAACTTTTGACCGCCAGTGTATATATTATATAAATTATTCTAATGTATAAATATTTGTTATAATATAGCCATATGCTTTCTTTTTTTAGTGTATTATGTTCTCACTCACAGACATGAGAACAGATTAGTAAGGGGCTGTTCACACGAACATGTTTTTGCATGCATCTGCATTGTTTTTCCATTGTTTTTCTATGTAAACACATGCTGAACAGCAGTCTTTGACCATTGCGGCATGCCTTGCTTTTTATCTGCGTCTCGTGCAGGACCATGTCAAGTTAAACATAACTTATATTTTTAAAAACGCATCTCTTTATACAAAATCAGAAGCCAAATATCAATATTTATTACTAAGATGATAACTGGAACGGCACTTGATGAATGCCAAATAGGGAGGTCATGTGACAACAATGTTGTTGGATACTGCAGACCATTTCACA
Organism: Myxocyprinus asiaticus; assembly: GCF_019703515.2. Taxonomy (NCBI): domain Eukaryota; kingdom Metazoa; phylum Chordata; class Actinopteri; order Cypriniformes; family Catostomidae; genus Myxocyprinus; species Myxocyprinus asiaticus. Next base: position 2,683,568 of record NC_059382.1, read on the forward strand.
CACTACTAAAAAAGTAGAAGGCACACCGCACTACACAGTATGTATTTTGCAGAATGCAGTAAGCAGCACACTCGTATTCTATTCCATTATAGCATGTGTGTGTGTGTGTGTGTGTGTGTGTGTGTGTGTGTGTGTCCATGTTGGTTATTTGTCCCTCTCACCTATGACCCTTATCAAGAGTTTTCTCAAGTTTGCCCGTTAGAACGTTCCAAATGTACAGAACACCGTCTGAAGATCCGGCTGCCACAAAACTCCCATCAGGACTGAAAGAAAAACAAAAAACACACTAATGTACTAGTTGTACTAGGAATACATAGTAGCAGTCAAGGGTGAAAAAGAAACAGCTTTCGCATGCTAGAGGCTGAACCAACTTAGTCTAGTTTTACGGCTATTTGATGATGAAATTAAAATACAATTAACTCTTAAATGCATGGGTGTTACGCCAAACATTATTACACACTCAGGTCTTCAGCGGCCCGGCATGTATATCTATCACAAATGGATCTACAAAATACCCAGATAGTGTCAAATTTTCAAAACAATAAGAAAATAATAGAAAAGTATATATTCTGATATATTTAGCTGTTTTAGTTTTCATATATCAAAGACATGATACAACAAATCTAGAACCGGATTCATTAACATCAGACTGAAATTTCATGAGACACAACTGGCCGTCAAACACATATTGAGCTACACAAACTACATATCAGCTACACATGTATTTTCTCATGCACATTTTGAGTCTAAAAAGACGCACAACTTACCGATTTTCAGTAGTACACACAAATGACAACAGTCATAACATACTGTTCATGTGTTAAACTTGCTATAGTTTACTTCCACATTGCTTCTTTATCAAATAGTAATGTCAAATGTAAACAAGTCAATTACTGACACAACAGCGCCACCTTAGTAAGAAACTACATGCATAATGTGTATATATTTATGCATATGAAATACTGATAATTCAACATTGTCATTTGTCACACAGAAAAATGTGATTTATGGAAAAGAAAAAGCGACAATATTACAAATCTCCGGTCTTTAATGACCCCTGCACTTTTGAAACTAAAATAGATGTGGTACAGAAATGAGGTCCCGGGTCACTTAAAACTTGGGGTATGCATTAAAGGGTAAATATGTTTTTTGCAGCATTCATGACATTGCAAGCAGCATGAATCTGGCAATGGAGTGTGCACGCTTTCATTTCATCATTTCAGGTTCTTACCTGAAGGTTACCCTGGTAAAGTCAGAACCACACTTAAAACCTTCAGCACTGCAGAAAAGACGAGGAAGAGAAATATGAAAGTTATTCTGTGAAAGTCAAAGTAGAAAACTACATTTCAGTTTTATATATTTTTTTTAATAAATTTTATGAATTGTCATTAGACGTCCAGAAGTATGTGATGTAAGAATGACAGATGTAAACATATAATTACAAAGTAAATCTTCGAAAATGGCCAAAGTACAAGTGTGTGCATGCAGCGCACCTAAATGTTTGTCGCACTGCATTACAGCGCAGATCGATTATTTTCACGTGGTCGTCACGGGAACACGCCAGAAGCTCCGTCCGGTCGTGATTGAGGTCCAAAGATGTTACACGTCCCAGCAACTCTAACTCGCATACAGTACTCTCCGCTCTACACACACACACACACACACACTGATTAGCACTGAACTTGAGTTTTAAGTATTATAATGAAGTTCCAAATGTATAATTCACACAATCACTAACCAAACAGCCCAGCAGAAATCTGCTGTCTCTAATGACATCATGTCTCACCTGATGTCCCAGAAACGGATTTTCTTATCAAAGTGTCCGCTCATCACACACTGCTCTGTGCAGACGATATCATTACAGCTGGAGCCAGCAAACACTGTCTTCATGCCTGAGACGGAAAGTGAGTTTGAAACTTTAAAACTGTAAAAACTGTATAATGGTTAACAAATATGTTCTTGAATTTAAGGGAAATACAAATGTATACACATACAACTAACTATCTGATCCCAAACTAGCTAGCTCCACTTAGGTCATTATTTTTTAACCCTGTTACTCATTCTGGTGCATTAAAGGAATATTCCGGGTTCAATACAAGTTAAGATCAATTAACAGCATTTGTGGCATCATTCATCATTTTTACAGTCATTTTAGGGTTTGTTCACATTACATCGTCATAGCAACGAAGTTGTAAAATTGGCAATAACTTTACACAGAAATGGTTAGTGAGTGATTTTATGCATGCATATTGCATATTGTTTATGTCTTGTGGCTAAACTTTTGAAACAGTGAGTATTTTAACCTTCTTCAAAAAGGTAACTCTTTCTGGGGTATCTCCCGTTTTTAAAACGAAGAAACCTCGAACTAAGAAGAGTCTGCAAGCAAAAAGGGAAGGCGACAGAGCCCGTAATAATAAAACATGAAACAACATCGGCCTGTCTTTTTCCAGAGGTGGCGACAACTCTTTAAAACCGACCCAGAGGGGGAGTTTTTCTAGCTGGACAGGTAAGATATTTTATTGGACCGATAGTTCGTCAGGAAGCTTTCTTAGTGCAGTAGTTCGTTAGATAGTGTTAGTCACTATAATGGGCATTTTATTATGGATTGTGGTACTGCAGTGCTTGATTATATTTTCGAGCAAGGACAATGAAAAAAGAAAACCTTTATGCTGGTAACAACAACAATCTCTAAACCAGTTACTACCTTGGTCTATTTGTCTGCTAGATAAGATATAATAGTTTCCACCATTTGCCTTTATCTGATATGACTAGCAATCGTTGTCTAATGTCTTAGTTGCCTAACTTTTGTAACGTTGTTTATTTTGAAACAATTGTTTTGAATAAGTCAAAACAACAGCGGAAGATACTGTATGCTACTTACCTGCTCATAAGACATATTTTTCAGATATCCGTCTTTTTCTTCCTTTCGTTATTTATTTACTTATTTTATTGAGGGGAGGAGGCGAGTTTTGTTGCTATTAGCAACTGATAAGTTGATCATCTGTAACCATGGTTACACCGGTACTCCCTCAAACCATCAGATTCATCCGCGCAGAAGAGCAGAGCCAAAGCCCAACTCGCCTAATTACCAAAACAGTGCTCCTCCGCAAGTTACTTGCAGTTTTATGCTTCAACCACTAGAGGGCCAAAAGTGTAGCATTAGTGTAGCTTGTATGCTTTTGAATGAGCTGAACTTGTATTGAAGATATGTAAGATTTTTTAATTCATATTTATCGCTTAATTTAGGCTAAATTATGTTAACAATTTTACCATATTTTACATGTATTTTTGTCAATTCATACATTTATGTAATATTCATGTTTATTGCTGGGGAAAGTGACACAAATTAGCATTTAACACTACATTATTTTTTTTCTCCAAATTTTGGTAACAGGGTCGAACACATTGCAAATAATAAAAAAAAAGCTATAATATTTAGTTTGACCTCCTTGGGTGGACAGAAACATAAGAGCCTACTGAGTGATACATTTGTAAGCCTGTTTAAAGATACTCAAATCTTCAAAAAAAGTTTCAAATTTCAGCATATTGTACATTTTATTTTGTCATTTCAGACATTTTATTTAATAAGAATGTATATTTAATGTTTATTGCTAGACTCAGAGATATCCCACATTTTGGTAGCATGGCTAAAAACATTGCAAAGCTCATATAAAATTAAACAAATAAAAAATTCTGAAATAATATTTAATTTGACCTCTTGTACTGAGCAAAAACATTTTCTGAAGGTTAAAAGCAAAAAAAAACAAAAAAACCTTGACTTTTCATGTTTCCAGCCTTATCTTATGACCTATTGGTAGAGAGTGCTAATGAAGAACCATGAATGAAGGAAGTAGCTGCGAGTCTCTTACAGACTTTGCTGCGTAAGTCCCAGAGCTTCAGCGTTCTGTCGTAGCTGCCGGAGACAATTCGAGCGTTGTCGAGGAGAAACCGAGCTGACAAAACCTTCCCACTGTGGCCTGTGAGCGTGTGCTATGGAAGCAGAAATACAACCCAAACAATTCAGATCTTCTGCACCACACAGTGTTCTACGTGAGCTGTGTAGTTTTGAAATTCGTCAAGTTGTCGTATACTACAGAATCAGGTCTCAGTATGATTTTTGAGATCAGCTGACCGCTCTCCTTCAGTCCCGCCCTCCTGTGTGTTGTGTTGATGTTGGACGCTGCTGTTTTGGGTCTCACTTATATTTCTAAAAGACTCAAATTCAGCAGAAACGCCCATAATATCAGCTGCCACCTCAAACCAGTAATGCACAACTAGAGCATACTGGGAAAAATTACCAGAGGCTGCTGGGAGGGATAGAGGGACTGAAAGGTGACCTGGACATCAGACCTTTTACATCACATCATTGACCTTTAACCCATCAAATAAACCCTAGCACACTTTGAACATTGCCGTTTGGTTGCAGTAACATTGTTTACCCTTTCATTAACTCACTACCTACAGTTCTAATGATTTTAAGAAAATAGTAGTACTAAAAACTTATGGATATATAAAAAAAACCTACAAAAAATGATCAATAACGAACTAAACAACATGAACAAGAACAATAGGAGAGGGCCGAGAGGTGAGCCTTGCGGAACACCTAATAACTTACAATCTCAAAAGTTTAATTCTCAACAAGTCCTCAGGAAATTTAAATGTTTACAGCAAAATATGTCTTTAAAGAAAGCTGTTTGAGCTAAAAACAGAACTAATAATATCATTTAGTATATATAAATTAGAGTTTGACGATATTGGATTTGTCCGATATCGATGACTAAGCTGGTAATGATTAATGGGCCCAAAGTTTTTGAAATTGATTTATAACATGTTAAAAAAACATCTGTCTTTGATTACTGTGAAAGGCACAGACATAGATGGTAAAAGAGACCAAAATGAATAAAATCCTGGATGCAGTTTATTGTGCAACCAAAATCCCAATAAAAATCCCAATAGGAAAAAGTAAGATTTGGCGCATAAGATGGGATGGGACTTTAAACTATGAACAAGCCAGAGATACACCGGGGACTCTAATTTCGAGTCTACAGAAGAAAATGAAAGAAACAAACAAACATGAGCAAATATCAGTGCTGATTTTTGCAGATAACTGTTAGTTAAAAAAGGAACAATCGGTGCGGATTAATCAATAAAACCAATATCTCAGTTGACATCTCATATAAACGACGTGCATTCCATGTGCCACAGACCTTGTGTATGTATCAACTATATGTACATGAGATTCAGTGATATTCTCACCCGCAGTCTGTAGTCGTCAACAGTCCAAATTCTGCTCGCAAAATCGTTAGAGGCGGCCAATAGATACGACCCCTGCAAAACACAAACACACTGCATTCAGTTCTGCTTGAGGTGAACAGTTCAACCCACTTTGTTTGCTGGAAATTCATTCATTTTGAAAGCGTTATCAATGCTTTGAGATTCATTTTAAAGGTCTCAGCTTGAAAACTTGAGATCATGGGCCGGTTTGATGTTCTCCTTGAGTCCCGACCTCCTGTGTGTTGTGTTGATGTTGGATGTTGCTGTTTTGGTCTCATTTGATTCTCTAAAATTGACTCTTAATTCAGCAGACACATCCATAATATCAGCTGCCACCTCAAACCAGCAATACACAACTAAAGCATGCTGGGAAATTAAAAAAAGGGGCTGCTGGGAGGGACAGAAGGGACTGGAAGGAGACGATGGCATCAGACCTTTTACATCACATCATTGACCTTTGAACTATATGCAAAACAGATCAACAAATGAAGCAATGAAAGGCTTTCAAGTTCCTAAAAGTTTTTCACACTTTGCGCTTAAGTGTAATTTTGCCAGTCTGTGATGTAAACTAAATAATAATGGAAATTTAAAAAGCAAGGGCAAGGCCTTTAATTCTTCCTGTTTCAATAGGAAATACATCAACATCGGAAATACGTTTAGCATTTGTCAAAACATTTTCATGGTGTCGTTAAGAATAAATCTTATTTTTTCTCCAATGGCCGTATCTTTATTTAAAGTCAACATGAAATCTAAATTGACGTTTTTTTACTTTCTTAATTCAAGTTCCTGGTATAAATGTGCAAAAATAGTTTCACTCCTAACATTTAATTAAAAAAAATGATATAAACACAAGTATTTTTTTAGATGTGGAAAAAAACACCACAATTGATCAATAATGAACTGAACTAAACATGAACAAGAGCAACAGGAGAGGGCCGAGAGGTGAGCCCTGCAGAACACCTAGTAACATACAATCTCAGAAGACCTCTCAATTCTCAACAAGACGTCATGAAATGTGAATGTTTGCAGCGAAATTTTAAATTAAGTTTAAAAAAAATGAAGCCCCACCCTACATTTTTGTCACTGGTTCTCCTGTTTCACTCTGAAATGTCACATTATATGAGTAAAAGTGTTGTGAAGACCATTTCATGTAGGTCAAGGGTGGCGCGTGGTATTGACACAGGGTCCAAAATCAATGAGGCCTTGGGGCAAAAACACCACTGTAAATGACAAAAATGCACCCAAAATTCAAAATGTGGGGTCCCATAATGAACTCATCTGTGTTTTATTTTATTTTTCCTTTTTCTCCCAATTTGGAATGCCCAATGTGCGTTTAAGTCCTCGTGGTCGCGTAGTGATTCGCCTCAGTCCGGATGGCGGAGGACGAATCCCAGTTGCCTCCGTATCTAAGACAGTCAATCCGCGCATCTTATCTCGTGGCTTGTTGAGCGCGTTGCCACGGAGACATAGCGCGTGTGGAGGCTTCACGCCATCCACCGCGGCAACCACGCTCAACTCACGACGCGCCCCACCGAGAACGAACCACATTATAGCGACCACGAGGAGGTTACCCCATGTGATTCTACCCTCCCTAGCAACCGGGCCAATTTGGTTGCTTAGGAGACCTTGCTGGAGTCACTCAGCATGCCCTGGGATTGCGAGCGAGCTAGCGAACTCCAGGGGTGGTAGCCAGCGTATTTTACCACTGAGCTACCCAGACCCCATCTGTGTTTTATTTGTAACATCGGATTCATATCTTACTATTCTACTCTAGGCCTAGGTATACATATTATTGCATGAAAGATATATTTACTCAGATTGAGAATTTATGTTAATAAATAGATTAAATGAAAGAATTTAAAAAAAAATAATATTAGAAAAGTTGTGCTCTCATAAATGTAAAAAATGTCCCTGAAAATCAAATACAGGGGGCAAATTTTGCCCCTTAATTTCTAACACCAAAACAGATTTCCCGCTTCGATTCTGATTCATTTGGGTATATTTCAGTTATAATGTCCATTGTCCTAACAAATAAAAGAAATTCTCTCTCAGCTTATGCTGTTTATTACGCAGGAGACCTTGGTACATTACGAAAAGTTTTTCATCATTTAGGTCACATTTTTATTTTATTTTATGTACAAATTCCATGTATTCCATCATTAAAAATTATGTCGTGAAATTGCATTTATATACACAGTATATATATATATATATATATATATACTACACTGATCAGCCACAACATTAAAACCACCTACCTAATATTGTGTAGGTCCCCCTTGTGCCACCAAAACAGCGCCAACCCGCATCTCAGAGTAGCATTCTGATATGATATTCTTCTCACCAGTTGTACAGGGTGGTTATCTGAGTTACCGTAGACTTTGTCAGGTCAAACCAGTCTGGCCATTCTCTGTTGACCTCTCTCATCAAGACATTTCCATCCACAGAACTGCCGCTCACTGGATGTTTGACAGATGGGCTGGTTTGAGTATTTCTGTAACTGCTGGTCTCCTGGGATTTTCACACACAACAGTCTCTAGAATTTACTCAGAATGGTGCCAAAAACAAAAAACATCCAGTTAGCGGCAGCTCTGTGGATGGAAACGCCTTGTTGATGAGAGAGGTCAACAGAGAATGGACAGACTGGTTTGAACTGACAAAGTCTACAGTAACTCAGATAACCACTCTGTACAATTGTGGTGAGAAGAACAGCGTGTCTGAATGCTATTCTGAGATGCGGGTTGGCACTGTTTTGGTGGCACAAGGGGGACCTACACAATATTAGGCAGGTGGTTTTAATGTTGTGGCTGATCGGTGTGTGTATACATATATATTATATACACACACACACACACACACACACACACACACACACACACATGCAGTATGTTCACAAGTTTATTGTTTAAATGCATAATTTGTAATATTTACAAGTATTTACATTGACATGTAAAACAACTGCTAAAACGGTACTGTTTCTTTAAGAATAGCGGCAGTTCACAGAAGTGTTTTAGTTGAGTGGGTTTTTAAGAATCAATTTCAGAACCGTTCAAATGAAGTTCGCGATTTATTTGTACATACCCAGTTCTAGTGACTAATACGGAATAACTTACCGCACTATCAAAGTCTACACTGGTGATTCCGGCATTACTGCCGGTCAGCACTCCTTTGGGTTCACAATGCCCTGGACAAACAAACAAAAGCTTTAAGAGACACAAACTCAGCCAAAACTAAACATCTGCAAAGCATCTTTGTTTCAGAGGAGGAAACACAGAAATTCTGTGGTTGCAGAATTCAGTTTCGCAAGGTTTAGTGTAAAATTTGGACAATTTCCTCTTTGAAACGACTGTAGATCTCAGCTTGAAAACTTGAGATCACCAGCTGGTTTAACGGTCACTTTGAGTCACGCCCTCATGTGTGTTAAGCTGATGTTGGATGTTGCTGGTTCGGGTCTCACTTGTTCTCTAAAAGACTTACTTCATCAGAAACATCCATAATATCAGCAGCCACCTCAAACCAACAACACACAACTAAAGCATGCTGGTAAATAAAATATAAAAAACGGGGGCTGTTGAGAGGGACAGAAGGGACTGGAAGTGGTTGACAGCTTCAGACCTTTTACATCACATCACTGACCTTAAAAGAAAACTGTGATTGATAATAAACATACACACATTACCTGATATGACCTCCCAGAGTTTGACTCGGCGGTCCATTCCTCCTGTGGCGAGCAGACGAGAACCAGGACCGAACCTCACAGCGTTCACTTCTCCATCATGGGCTTCCTACACAAACATATGTTTATCAAAAGATTGTAAACATACACAATATTATTTATGAATTACAGGAATCTTCTTTTATTTTGGGGGGTACTCTGTAAAATGAGACTAATATTTTGCAATTAGTCCACTGTATGCAACAGAGCTCAAGAGGTTAAAGGTCTCAGCTTGAAAACTTGAGATCACAGGCCGCTAAATGTTCTCCTTTAGTCCCGCCCTCCTGTGTGTTGTGTTAATGTTGGATGTTGCTGTTTTGGGTCTCAACTGATTCTCTAAAAGTGACTCTTAATTCAGCAGAAACATCCATAATATCAGCTGCCACCTCAAACCAGCAATACACAACTAAAGCATGCTGGGGAAAAAGAAAGGGGGCTGCTGGGAGGAACAAAAAGGGACTGGAAGGAGACGACGGCATCAGACCTTTTACATCACATCATTGACCTTTGAACTGTATGTGGATGCAGAAAAAAAGAAATGGCATTGAAAAGGAATTGATACTCACAAAGATGTGCAGAGCAGTTGAGGGAACACGGACATCGGTACACGGCGATGGCACTTCCGCGGTTTCAGTAGATGTCCCGAATGAGTTCATAGAACGACGTCTTCTAAGCAAGAGAAAGAGAGCGTGCACACATGGATGTTTTATACTTGTTTTATATGATTTTACTGTCTCACTTTAACAAACATGAATTCTTACTGAAGAGGGGCATTCATGGACTGAAGCATTTATAATTGCACAATGTTACATGCCGATATTTTTAGATAAACATGCAGCATTGTCACTTAGAAACACACAAGTAAAACTCTGATGCAGATAAGACACTTCGAAGCCAACACAAATCTTTTTGCAGTAAATTTACAGTTTCACTGTTTGTGCACAAACACATACACATATAGAGGTCGACCGATAGTGGATTTTGCCGATACCGATAACTAAGGTGGTGGGAAACCGTGTTGACGGTCTTAGACGCAGAGGCAACTGAGATTCGTCCTCCGCCACCCGGATTGAGGTGAGTCACTACGCCACCACGAGGACTTGGGCATTCCAAATAGGGAGAAAAAAGGGAGAAAATCCAAAAAAATAAAAAAAACAGTAGTATCCTCCAGCACCGGCCTAAGAGGAACACTGAGGAATGAAACAAAGAAAACTATCGACAACTATCGGTACAGATTTTTGCAGATAACCGATAGCTCCAAAAAGCAACTATCGGCACAGATTAATCGGTCTACCATTACATAAGGGTGGACAATACATGTGACATTCATACAACATTTTATAAATCTGATTTTTTTTAACAAACCCATTGCTAACCTTACAGCAATGTTCTGTATAACTGTCATAGAGGCAACTAGGGCTGGGTATTGATACAGATTTCCAGATTTGATTTCATTCAGATTCACAAGCTCTCGATTTGATTCAATTCTGAATCATCCGGGTATATTTCAGTTCTAAGGTCCATTTTGTTTACATACAAATGTACATACAAATGTTGTAAATTATACAGGTAACCTTCTAACTTGGTACCACATGAAAATATTAAATTAGGCTATCAACAAGGCCCAAACTATGCAGTTAAAATGCTATTTATTTAACAGATTTAATAAGCAACACAAATAAAATTTAAGTAAACTGTAGAGTAAAAGACAGACCGTGGGATTTTAAAAATCAATATCGATTTAGTTAAAATTAAGATAATGATTAATTGTAAAAATAATATATATATTTTTTTTAATTTCAGATGCAGTTTATTGAGCAACTAAAATCCCAGTAATAACCAGAAAAAATATTAAAGATTTGGCACATGGGGGCCTGGGTAGTTCAGTGAGTAAAGACACTGACTATCACCGCTGGAGTCGTGAGTTTGAATCCAGGGTATGCTGAGTGACTCCAGCCAGGTCTCCTAAGCAACCAAATTGGCCCGGTTGCTAGGGAGGGAAGAGTCACATGGGGTAACCTCCTCGTGGTCACTATAATGTGGTTCTTGCTCTAGGTGGGGTGTGTGGCGAGTTGTGCGTGGATGCCGTGGAGAATAGCGTGAAGCCTCCACACGCACTAGGTCTCCGCGGTAATGCGCTCAACAAGCCACGTGATAAGATGCACGGATTGACGGTCTCAGACGCGGAGGCAACTGAGATTCATCCTCCGCCACCCGGATTGAGGCAAGTCACTACAACACCACGAAGACTTAAGAGCGCTTTGGGAATTGGGCATTCCAAATTGGGGAGAAAATATTTAAAAAAAATAAAAAAAAGATTTGGCACATAATGTGGGACTACGGTAGAGTTAGGTTTAGAATTAGAGATAAGGTTAAAAGTGTAAATACAGATGTAATGAAATGCAGGTACAATGCAATAACAAATATGTACATAATTAATACAGTACATTGTATCAAATGCCTGAGTACAGAGTAAAGGCATCTAATATAAAAGTGGGTCCAAATTTTCTTCCTTTTTTTTTCTATTTACTCGTCTACCACAGTAATCTAATGAATTGTATTATTTTATAGAATTATTTTATAGTATATATAAATTATATTATAATATATATATTATAAATTATCATTTTTTATTGTAAAAATATTTTTGATTATTTAAATATAACAATGTATAATTAATCAAAAATTATAAAAAAAAATTAATCATGACATATATTTAATTATTGTTATTTTAAGAGCTTTCTCAGCAAATATTTATATATGCGATTAATTCGATTAATTAATCGCCATATCATGTAATTTAATAATAAAATTATTCGATTGACAGCGCTAATTTCTAGTTTATTGTTTCAACTGGTGTCTTGGCCAGGCCTTCACACACATTTCACTAAAAACAACCACAAACACACACACACACACACACACACAGAGAAATGGCAAGCCTTCAAATTCCACATATAATTCTATAAAGACTGCAGCATCCATAAAGAGAGCACGCACAAAGTATAGGAACTTGTTTCATTACTTACAATCCTTTCCGAAAAATAATTCTGTGTAATTCCTCTCCAGGAATTTAAGCATGCTTTTGGGTTCATATTAGCAGTTTGAGAGTCATTCTCTCTCATTCACAGTTCACACACACACACACACACACACACACATTCTGATACCACAGTGTGTATCACCTGGAGTCAGACGGGATGAAACCAGGTTGGACAGAATCAGACAAGCTGCAGACACAGAGAGAGTGTACAATGAGACACACACACACACACACACACTCGCAGACACACACACACACACACTTCTTTTTACTATATTAGTGAGGACGATGCATACTAAGCGATGACATAAAGCTAAAATAAACCTCTTGATATTATTAGATTCAAAGCAAAACATATCATTGCCATTTTAATAGTGATGTCTGACTCACAGTTTGCCGTTTAAGAAGTTTCACTATAGTAGCGAGGACTTTTTCGACTCGTGATGACATTTTGGGTCTCATAAGTATAAAAAAACAACGCACATACATGCACAATCACACTTAGACACACACAGAATGAGGAAGAGGACAAAGAGGAAGATAAATTAAAAGATGACATATTTATGTTCATACACACTGACTTTAACATACCCGAATATATTAGAGATGGAATCCAGCAGACCGCTAGGAGGAAGAGCCTGAGACGAGCGCTTACTGAGACAGAGAGGCATAGAAAACATTTGGTTTCTTCTGGATGGATTGTTGTTACACACATGGACAACGTGTGTGTGTGTGTGTGTGTGTGTACCTGGGGGTACGGCTGATCTGTCTGCTCGGTGACGTTTCACCTGTTCCCTTTCCAGCATCCTCTGGGAGAACCTCGATGTCATCATCTCTACACCAATCAGATCACAGCATTCAATGAGATCTTAGGGTTCCCACCAGGGCTCGAGGCATCGAAATGCCACCGAAAATCAAAATGTGGGGGCCAAAATTGCTCCCATATAACAATGTTTCATTTACAACATTTTATCCATTTAATATTCTTTTCTAGAGATATAATTATTCAAATAGAGTATTTATGATTCAACCACATTCACTGAAAATTGTAGATGAAATAAAAAGATGGCAATATATATTTGTGGTTTTATGGTTACAAAACATCACACATGGTCCACATAAAAAGGTAAAAAATACTAAATTCAGGGGGCAAATATTGGGTCCACCAATATATCAGTTTTACCGATTAATCGGTACCAATATTTGCTTTTTGGAACTATCGGTTATCAGGAAGAATTAACGGCAATAGCTGCTGATAGGTTTTCTGTTTGTTTATTTGTTTTATTCCCCTAGGGATATTTTTTTCTAGTAATTATTGGGATTTTGGTTGCTCATTAAACCACATCTGGGATTTAATTCATTTTGGACATCCACATCTGTGCACGTCACAGTAAGGAAAGAATAAAACATTTTTTTTACATTCAATAAATCAATTTGAAAAAACTAGCGGTCAGTTAATTGGTTATTTTACAGCAGCTTTATATTCTGGCAGCAATATAGTGTCAATCGTTAATTCTGCTATGTCGTGTATATCGCGGTATGTAAATATCCAGGTGTACGGCGTGGGCATATTTATCAGTGGGCAGGGCTGGTTCACTAAAAGAATTATGCAGATCAGGCAACGAATTCGAATGTGCAATTCTGAACTTGATATACTGTGTAGCGGAAGAAGCAGCAGACCACCGTGATCTGACACACTCTGTAGTGCAGCGTCACTGTGATCCAGACACCTGGATCATCTCTTTAACATGCTGAAAGTGCAACTGAAGACACCGCACACCTGTACTTCATCATTTGATCATTATTTGATGAGTTATTGCTGATATGATCGATAGAAACGTCAAGAAAATAAAAAGGAGCTTGTTGTTAAAACAGGTGCAACATCTGTGGTGTTGGTTCACAAAAGTCGACACGGAGCAGAACAATTTAATCTGCAAACTGTGTCGCATGACGATAATCACTCGTGGTAATTCAAGCAATCTGTTTCACTACCTCAAAACGAAGAACGCTAAAGTATATTATGAAAGCCAAAAAGATGCGCTCTGTATTAAATTAGTCTTACTTTTTTGCAAGTAGTATTTATTTTTATTTGATATTTATTTTCTGCAAGAAGTGTTATTTCTGTTGGGTATTTTTTACTTATGTTTTCTTGAGGAAAGTTTATAATATTAGTAATATTAGTCTACAACATATAAGACTGAAATGTGGCATGTAAGATTGATTTAAACAGATTTTTCATGATGTCTATTCACTTGTCTGCCACAGTAATATAATTCATTTTAATTATCAGAATTATTCATTTATACTGTATATATATTATATTCTATTATAATTTATTAATAAATATATTTATAATTAGTTAATCATTATTTACAGTATATTGAATTACTATTATCATTTTGTTTTTTAGATTTTCTCCCCTTTTTCTCCCCATTTCCCAGTGCACTCTAAGTCCTCGTGGTGGCGTAGTGACTTGCCTCAATCCGGGTGGCGGAGGACGGATCTCAGTTGCCTCCGTGTTTGAGACCGTCAATCCGTGCATCTTATCCCGTGACTTGTTGAGCGCGTTACCGCGGAGACATAGCGCGTGTGGAGACTTCACGCTATTCTCCGCGGCATCCACGCATAACTTACCATGCGCCCCACCGAGAGCGAGAACCACATTATAGCGACCACGAGGAGGTTACCCCATGTGACTCTACCCTCCCTAGCAACCGGGCCAATTTTGTTGCTTAGGAGACCTGGCTGGAGTCACTCAGCATGCCCTGGATTCAAACTCGCGACTCCAGGGGTGGTAGTCAACGTCAATACTCAATATTGTTATAGTGAGCACTTCAAAATACAGTGAACATTTCTTGATAACCAATGACCCAAAATTGTTTACATTTTTCTGAATGCACAGTAGCATTTCCATCAATAAATCAACATTCCCAACACTCTTACAGTAATAGCAAGACATACCAAATTACTAGGAAACTCTAAAATTCATGTTTCTTTTTCAATTAAACTTTTCCGTCAAAACTAAATCTTGTAACTAAGAACAATAAAGTTTTGTAATATATAAGATGTTACATTTTGTAGTTCAATACAATACCGTGATAATACCGTTTACTGTGATAAATGGTTTAGCAATTATCGTGATATGAAAATTTGATACCGTTACATCCCTAACTGAATTAATCACAACTTATTTTTATGCTGGATAAAAACTCTTGCCAACTTCAGTATCTCATCAGAACCAGCCAAAAGAACTCAAACTTACGGGTCTATTGGAAGCGGTTCCTTTGCAGCGTCTGCTAATTCCTTCTGAAGCTTCGCCTGCCTGCGCCTGTAATGACATGAGGTATGAAACACATCTTTGAGTTTACACACATTTAACCTGCTTCAAACAGCCAATCAGGGAGAGGGATTTCTAAAGAACTCATTTCTACATGGAAGGTCAGAAAGGGATGGGCGTTGCCCCATTACACCCTTTCTATTGTCTTTAAACGACCCTTAATAGCTGACCAATTAATTAGCAAAAGTGAGAACGACTTTCAGTTCACACACACATATCACTCATTCACAACTCATTTATCTGTGTGATGACAAACAAAATGCACATTACCTTTTTTACAACATCAAGATTTTAGGTTAAAACATACAGTTTACATACACTTAGGTTGAAGTCATTAAAACTAATTTTTTAAACACTACACAGATTTCATATTAAAAAACTATAGTTTTGGCAAGTCATTTAGGACATCTACTTTGTGCATGACACAAGTAATTTTTTACAAGACAGATTGTTTCACTTTTAATTGACTATATCACAGTTCCAGTGGGTCAGAAGTTTACATGCACTAAGACAACTGTGCCTTTAAGCAGCTTGGAAAATTCCAGGCAATTAGCTTCTGATAGGCTAATTGGCTAACTGGAGTCAATAGGAGGTGTACTGAATTGGAGGTGTACCTGTGGATGTATTTTAAGGCCTACCTTCCAATTCAGTGCCTCTTTGCTTGACATCATGGGACAATCAAAAGAAATCAGCCAAGACCGCAGAAAATAAATTGTGGACCTCCACAAGTCTGGTTCATCATTGGGAGCAATTTCCAAATGCCTGAAGGTACCACGTTCATCTGTACAAACAATAGTACGCAAGTATAAACATCATGGGACCACACAGCCATCATACAGCTCAGGAAAGAGACACATTCTGTCCCCTAGAAATGAACGTAGTTTGGTGCGAAAAGTGCAAATCAATCCCAGAACAACAGCAAAGGACCTTGTGAAGATGCTGGAGGAAACAGGTAGACAAGTATCTATATCCACAGCAAAACGAGTCCTATATCGACATAACCTGAAAGGCTGTTCAGCAAGGAAGAAGCCACTGCTCCAAAACCACCATAAAAAAGCCAGACTACAGTTTGCAAGTGCACATGGGGACAAAGATCTTACTTTTTGGAGAAATATTCTTTGGTCTGATGAAACAAAAATGTAACTGTTTGGCCATAAAAAAGGGTGAGACTTGCAAGCTGAAGAACACCGTCCCAACCGTGAAGCATGGGGGTGGCAGCATCATGTTGTTTGGGTGCTTTGCTGCAGGAGGGACTGGTGCACTTCACAAAATAGATGGCATCATGAGGAAGGAAAATTACGTGGATATATTGAAACAACATCTCAAGACATCAGCCAGGAAGTTAAAGCTCGGTCGCAAATGGGTCTTCCAAATGGACAATGACCCCAAGCATACCTCCAAAGTTGTGGCAAAATGGCTTAAGGACAACAAGTCAAGGTATTGGAGTGGCCATCACAAAGCCCTGACCTCAATCTGATAGAAAATTTGTGGGCAGAACTGAAAAAGCATGTGCGAGCAAGGAGGTCGACAATCCTGACTCAGTTACACCAGTTCTGTCTGGAGGAATGGGCCAAAATTACAGCAACTTATTGTGAGAAGCTTGTGGAAGGAAACCCAAAACATCTGACCCAAGTTAAACAATTTAAAGGCAATGCTACCAAATACTAACAAAGTGTATGTAAACTTCTGACCCACTGGGAATGTGATGAAAGAAATAAAAGCTGAAATAAATCATTCTCTCTACTATTATTCTGACATTTCACATTCTTAAAATAAAGTAGTGATCCTAACTGACCTAAGACAGGGAATGTTTTCTACGATTAAATGTCAGGAATTGTGAAAAACTGAGTTTAAGTGCATTTGGCTAAGGTGTATGTAAACTTCTGACTTTAACTGTATTTTTGATCTACTGTCAAAGAAAGTTTGTGTTTGAGATGCTGGCCACCATTTCATTTTAATAATCTTTTTTACTAAGAAGTTCATTAAATTGTCCTGCAATGTAACAGAAGAATTTTTAAAGACAACAAATATTCCAATATCATGATTTTAACCTGTATATTTGAATGAAACTTGTGGTGCAAGGTGACAATTTTCAGTTTTTTTTTATAATCTGCTTTTTACATTACTGTGTAAAGTAAATAAATAAATAAATGCACATATCAACCAAATGCTAATTAAAAAAAAAACTTGCATATAAATGCTTTTAAAACATGTGAATGTTTGGAGCCTGTCAAATTTCCCTAGTACTCAATACCTGTTGACAAAATTGTCAGAATTTGTGTGCGTGTGTGTGTAATTCTCACTTGCGGTCTTTCTCATTCTCAGCGTTGAGTTTGTTGGCCTCCTGGGCTTTCTCCGCCATCCAGCGAGACACCAGTTCCTGATTGTCCTCTGTGGTTTTTCGTAGTTTCTCCTCGAGTGCTCCAAATGTGATCTGCAGGGCATCATACTCATCTCGCAGCGTCTGATTGGCTCGTTCCAGATCAGCAAGACAGTTACGAAGCTCGCGACACTCTCCCTCCAGATGAGAGATCTGCTGCTGGTACTCCAACATCCTGGAAACACACACACACACACACACACGTTACAGTGTTATCTAAATGGAGACATACTTATAAGTACTTATAATGACTATTATAAATACTTTAGAGGACATCACTATAGGTCTCACCTCAATTCTGAGGACACAGTTGGTTCTAACACACACACACACACACACACACACAAAACTCACTTGGATTCATTGCTCTGGATTTCTTTGTCTTTCTGCTGAATCTGGTTGTTTAGTTCGATCACACTTTGGGCCAACTGCAAAGAAACATATATCTGATTTTAGTTTTCCTTCTCCAACAGACTGATGTTTATTAAAGCACCACAGAATGAAAGAGTAAGACAATTTGAAAGCTGTTTGATCAGAACAGGTAGCATGCTCACCTCTCCTCGTTTCTTGTGTAGTTCTGTGAGTTCCTCTTGATGTTTAATTCTCATCTGCGCCATCTCCTGCTGCAGAGAGTCACTACGACCACCGTCAACCCCTGGACTACACACACACAAACATTTACATTTATTTAAAGTTGAAGTTTACATACACCTTAGCCAAACACATTTAAACTCAGTTTTTCACAATTCCTGACATTTAATCGTAGAAAACATTCCCTGTCTTAGGTCAGTTAGGATCACTTCTTTATTTTAAGAATGTGAAATGTCAGAATAATAGTAGAGAGAATGATTTATTTCAGCTTTTATTTCCTTTCATCACATTCCCAGTGGGTCAGAAGTTTACATACACTTTGTTAGTATTTGGTAGCATTGCCTTTATATTGTTTAACTTGGGTCAGATGTTTTGGGTATCCTTCCACAAGCTTCTCACAATAAGTTGCTGGAATTTTGGCCCATTCCTCCAGACAGAACTGGTGTAACTGAGTCAGGTTTGTTGGCCTCCTTGCTCGCACATGCTTTTTCAGTTCTGCCCACAAATATACTATCAGATTGAGGTCAGGGCTTTGTGATGGCCACTCCAATACCTTGACTTTGTTGTCCTTAAGCCATTTTGCCTCAACTTTGGAGGTATGCTTGGGGTCATTGTCCATTTGGAAGACCCATTTGCAACAGAGCTTTAATTCCCTGGCTGATGTCTTGAGATGTTGCTTCAATATATCCACATAATTTTCCTTCCTCATGATTTTGTGAAGTGTACCAGTCCCTCCTGCAGCAAAGCACCCCCACAACATGATGCTGCCACCCCCATGCTTCACAGTTGGGATGGTGTTCTTCGGCTTGCAAGCCTCACCCTTTTTCCTCCAAATATAACGATGGTCATTATGGCCAAACAGTTCAATGTTTGTTTCATCAGACCAGAGGACATTTCTCCAAAAAGTAAGATCTTTGTCCCCATGTGCACTTGCAAACTGTAGTCTGGCTTTTTTATGGTGGTTTTGGAGCAGTGGCTTCTTCCTTGCTGAGCAGCCTTTCAGGTTATGTCGATATAGGACTTGTTTTACTGTAGATATAGATACTTGTCTACCTGTTTCCTCCAGCATCTTCACAAGGTCCTTTGCTGTTGTTCTGGGATTGATTTGCACTTTTTGCACCAAACTATGTTCATCTCTAGGAGACAGAATGCGTCTCATTCCTGAGCGGTATGATGGCATGGTGTTTATACTTGCGTACTATTGTTTGTACAGATGAATGTGGTACCTTCAGGCATTTGGAAATTGCTCCGAAGAATGAACCAGATTTGTGGGGGTCCACAATTTTTTTTCTGAGGTCTTTGCTGATTTCTTTTGATTTTCCCATGATGTCAAGCAAAGAGGCATTGAGTTTGAAGGTAGGCCTTAAAATACATCCACAGGTACACCTCCAATTCAGTACACCTCCTATCAGAAGCTAATTGGCTAATTGTCTAAAGGCTTGACATCATTTTCTGGAATTTTCCAAGCTGCTTAAAGGCACAGTTAACTTAGTGTATGTAAACTTCTGACACACTGGAATTGTTATATAGTCAATTAAAAGTGAAACAATCAGTCTGTAAACAATTGTTGGAAAAATTACTCATGTAATGCACAAAGTAGATGTCCTAAATGACTTGCCAAAACTATAGTTTGGTAATATTAAATCTGTAGAGTGGTTAAATAATTAGCTTTATTGACTTCAACCTAAGTGTATGTAAACTTCTGACTTCAACCGTATGTGTGTGTATTGCGCTCCATCAAAATGAGTTATAATGGGCTTTTTTTGGAAAACGGAAAACTTGATTTTGTGACTGTTTTGGGTTTTCTTTTGTTTTGATAAAACAAGTCTCCGTTTTCAAATTATGTCAATGTTGTCATGAAATTAAAATTATTAAAAAAAAATTTGCGGTGTATCAAATCGCTTCAGCTACTGTCTACTTGGAGGCAAGCACTGCATTTAGTGTCTCTCCTCAGATCAGTGCTCCTCATGTCCCACAGGAAATTTATCCAATGACCAACTTGAAAATAATTAACTGTACTCATAAGAATAAAGCTAAAATATCAAATACCATCACTGTCAGAGATGTGACAACAGATGCGGAGCGGATACAACACATTTTAGAGTATTTTAGATGGTGGAAGAGTGATGTCCGCGTGGATCTGTTATCTTTTAAGTGTAATATTAATATGTTTTAAGTCAAACGTGGTGTGGTGAAAGTGCTTCCTGAAACACCTAAGGTCTTGTCTGTTCTGTTGCTCATATTTCTCTGTGTGCAGACGTTCAGACAGAACAGCCTGGAAATCAGACCTCTCCAACAGCCGGTTATCTAAAGAGAGAGAGAGAGAGAGAATTTTTTTCCAACTGAGGTGTTTATCTGAAGGTTTTTAATTGCTCTATATTATAACGTAGGTAGCAAGTAGGCTAGGTAATGATGCGCATGTCTCTTACATTGGTGTATAATCTCTTCAAAGGCCTGACGCTGAACTCTGTCTCTCTGTTTCAGCTCCTCGATAACGTGTCGTTTCCATAAACACTCAACTCCGCGACCCGCCATCTCCTCCTGCACACACACACACTGAGTTAACAGTCAATCAGAGACACTAGAGTTTCAACTGACACTATTAATATTCCAGTAAACCAATATCCTAAAGCAAATACAATTAACTGGGAGTGTTTCTTAAAAATGGAGGGCACGTTCAGCCAGAAGGGAAAAGAGGAACATCTCTCTGTAGAAGGCTGAAGAGGAGGAAGTGTTTCAAGATCAAACACGACAAACTGAAACATGTCTGCTCATAAATACTACAATAATCACACTGATTACAATAGACAGACTGTCTGAAACATGTGTGCACCATGCTGAAAGAGGCAGAAAAAAGTGAATAACATGAACAATGTTACAGGATATAAGGCTTAATTGATCATTAGTTATGTACAATGACATACAATGCCAGGAAATGACACAAACTTCATATATTTTCACATTTACATTTGAAAGCAATACTTATTAAATTAGGCACTTTATGAATAAATAACAACAGCTTTAAAACAACACTCAGGTAGATAAATGATAAATTACACATGCTTGATTTGAATAAAATGATCAGAATTGAACACATGATGAGTAATAATCAATCAGAAATAATGACAAAGTGTTCACAAGAGACAGATAATCTGATACTTGGGACAGCAGAAGAAAAAAACAACAATAATCGATTACACATGGTTTATATATGAATCAGATCATGAAATCTGCCAAGTCACTGCAGCTGCGCGAGATTAATGATGGAAATAAACGTGACATGATGCTGAATCACATGTGCTGAAGATATTAAAGGCGTATGACACACAAAACATGTATCAAACCGTTTCAAATGTAAATATATATAATAACTGACAAATAAATAGACTTCAATGGACAGATTTCAGACATATGTGCTGTGACTCCGAATTAAAAGGACCTACTGTCACAACACCTGATAAAAATACACTAAAGAAACACAAGAAGGTCTAATCCGATGATAAATATCCGCATTATTAATACAAGTGATTGTTTACTATGATGCTAGTAATGTCATTAAACTAATCGCTGCGCTTGACTTTCACTTTCGATAAACAACATGTTTACATTAACTCACAGCATCTAAACACGTCTCCACTGGCTTCAGAGTGACTCTTCTTATTGAAAAATGTAATGAATCCAACTAATAAGAGCCGAACCGGGTCATTGTAGGTTTAATCGGGCAGGTTTCATGCTAACCAGCCCCTGACTGAAGGAGCACGGCAGCCATTTTGGCTCAAGCACGTCAATTTCCTGCTGCGCCGTCGCCCGAATTAGGCGTCACGAAAACGTGTTCCCCACCTTAAAGGTCCACTCAGTGCGACCACTTGTGCGACCTTCGGGACATTAACACTTTTTAGTTTTTTCGATTATTTTGGCTGTGTTAATGCCAACGGCATACATTTTGCCAAAGGTGTGTATTTTTGGAGGAATTTTGATATTTCAACCTCAGTTCCTATAATACATCTATAATACACTGTGTACACAAAATAGTTACACTCAGGACCTTCAGGGCAAAAATGTCCCCATTGAAACTCATTAAAACAATATTTGCAATATTTGATCCCAGTGCCATTAAAGCATAAAATCAGGAATTCTATGATATCATGCTTTCATTCCGGAACCCTGGCTTCAGAATTTAGATGTTTAATATTTTCCACCAGATGGCGCCATTTTTCTCATGTTTAGCCTATGGAGCAAATACATGCTTTTTTCCTATTTTCTGTTTGCTGTATTACAGAGCACTGCAGGACAACTGAATAAATGATGCAGCTAAAATTGTGTGTGTGTGTTGGTATGGATGTCGGAGTGTGTTTTGTATGTGTGTATTGAGAAATTATTATGGCAGTTTTTTGGCACAGACATTTTTGTCCTCTTAGGACCTCTGAGTAACTTTTTAAAATTGATGCACAAGGGTTAAAAAAGTTGTACTCCTCAAGAAATTAATCATAGTTTATAATATATGTATAAAATCATAATGACTAACATGAGGGGGTTTCGCCCAGGACGGCATACAAACTAGAACCGCTACTGATGGAGGCCTCCATGTTATAATCACATGACCAGCCAAATGCAACTTGCTTAATCTCAGTAACTGCCCTGCTATTGGATAGTTTCACTCTTGGATTAAATTCATTATGGCTGACTGTGAATAGTGAATTTCTACAATGGCTTCCATAATTGTAGATGATTGTGTTTGAATAATGCTGCATACAAGCTCCTAGTTGTCAGAGTAACTCCAAGACAACATGCATAAATAATCACTGAGAACACCTTTAAGGTGAAAATGACAAACTAAAAACAGTAACAAGCACACACACAAAATAATACTACTAATAATAATAATAATAATTTTCTTTATTTATCACACATTGCACATGTACAGTGAAATTCTTCTTTTCACATATCCCAGCTAGGCTGGGGTCAGAGAGCAGGATCAACCATGATACAACACCCCTGGAGCAGATAGGGTCAAGGGCCTTGCTCAAGGGCCCAACAGTGGCATCTTGGCAGTGCTGGGGTTTGAACCCCCAACCTTCTGATCAGTAACCCAGAGCCTTAACTGCTGAGCTACCACTGCCCCATAATATAAATATGATTAAAAAAATAGAATGAATTTAAAAAGCGTTAAATGTTTACATGGTTCAGTTTTTGCAGTTTTACAAGAGTCTATATGTAAGATTCTCTGTATATCAACTGCAAAATACAGGATACTTTTTCTGCTGTTTTTCCCAAAAGGAGACAGGACAGTTAATTTCAGTAAATTCTTGATAATGTCCTGGGTAAAAATCTAGAATGTAGACTTATTTTATTAATTCTGCCACATAAGACCTACAAAAAAATTAATGAATTTGTTTGTTTGGAAATTATTACATTTCTGTTTGTTCTTTGTATTATTTTGTATTGCAATAATAAAATAGGCAGCTGATAATTAAAATAATAATAATTAAAATATTAATTAACAAGGCATACCCACCATATCGGGGTGTGTCTCTTCCTATATTCAGCATGGTGCTCATTCAATATGTTTTTCAATGACTGGTTTTTTACTTTATTATTCATTTTTTATCTTTTGTATTTAAGGCATAACTTTTCCAAATCAAATCAATAATAAAAAACATATGCAATTAGATCATATTTATTTATTGTTTTGGGATACATTCATACATTTGCTATACCGTTGTTTATACTCAATGTCACAAATCTGTGAGGAATCATCTCATGCATAAAACAATTTCCTTACCAAAACAAATGTGCATAAAAAAGAGGCAAAAAGAAAATAATAAGAGAACTTCTTTACCACACAGTGTTTTTTTCTACTTAAAAACGTTTTTCACCAACAGGCATGACTAATACTTTTGACAAATCTGTGTTTTAATGACGTACACTCACATCAGATGAATACTCATATCAGTGGCCTCGATGTTTTCCACAATAAAACAATGCACTCCCAACATAATCTAGTAAAACAATTGTGAAAGACAGTCACCTTTGAGATTTGAAACATAAAAACCTCATTAAAATATCTGCACAGCAGCACAGCTTTAACACAGAATAGTTTTATTCACAGAAATAGCAATGTCAAAATAACCATTTCAGTAAATGGACGAGCACAAAACACAAAAAAGTGGCAATGTAACATTTATGTAATGTACTAAGAGTTTCCGTGCAAGCTTGACGATTTGCATGCCATAAAAGTATTAGAGTCAACATCAAACAACTTTCACACACTACTTTAATGTGGGTGTTACATACAAAAATGGAGACCTGAATGTGAGTTTGCAATGGATTATCGAGGACTACTCTACTCCTGAAACACTGGCATCCATTGGTCAAAACGGAGACATCTCCAAAAAGAAAAGGGTTTTCAGAGGCAGAGCAAGTTATACATTTTGATGAAAGATTATGAAACATTTTTTTTAGATTTCATGTTGACTTTAAGATACATGTATTAAAATAACACAATCATATGAAGATAACAGAGCCGCTTGGAGGACAAGGAGGGAATTTTGTTTCTGAAATAGTTATGCATGCCCTTGCGATAATTTTGCACTGTATCACAGTATCCATGGTTAATCTTGTGGTTGCTATGGTTATCCTACAAATACCATGGTTAAACTATGGTTGCTGTAGTAAAACCATAGCAACCACAGCTGAACTCTGGTATTTGTAGCTAAGTACAAAATTATGATATTTATGACCATAGTTTAAGTTTCATTCTTGTATTATTACTATAGCTTTACTAAAAATACCACAGTGAACTATGGTTACTATAGTAAAACCAGGGTCAGTTTTGCCGTGACTGTGGTTTTACTACAAATACCATGGTTAACTATTTGGTTAATGGTTCATTTATTGCAAGGGAACCCAAAATAATTGTGAAGGAATGCAAAAACGTATTGCATGGGAATACTTAACAATTCGTAAAAAAAAACAACAACAACAACCCCTCCCTTTCTTCTGAGATGCTCCATAGTAGAAGTACAAAAACAGAACAATAAAGACGCATTCAGACGTAAGCTTTGGAACTGTTGTTCTCTGACGGTGCATCTGTTCTGTAGATCTTCTGAGGTTGTGTAGCACTGTAGCTGTAGTTGTAACCCCTGAGAGAAAGAACCGAAAGGCATGAATTGCGTTTACACAAGAGCGCTTTAGAGGTATGATCTGCGTTTGTTAAATATAAAGACTCACCGTGTTTGTGCAGGTGATGGACTCGTCTTACAGGAGGTACAGAGTAATCCACCTCCCAACAGGACCAGAGCTGCTGCCGACCAGCCCAGATACAGACCAGTGCCAAGTTCAAACCTGCACGCACACACACACACACATAAATATGACATTTCTTTTTCAGCCATAAATCTGAAAGTGCTGTATAATGACCATATTCATATATCATGGTATTTAAATGGCACTCCAATGTACATCAAAGAATATTTACCATGGTATCTTGTGTTTGATCTTTGACTTACTTTGTGCCTCCGTTCAGAGGATTATTAAATTCCTGAATGACTCGAGAGGCGTACCAAGACACGGCTATAAGAACACACAAACCTAAAGAGAAGCAGTGAGAGAACACACAAATATTTACTGTACATTTTTCTGGTTAGTTCTGTTTGTATACTGTCTCTCAATAAATAGCCTACTACAGAAGCTATAGACTCATTGCCCCATAGACTTCTATTGTAAATGTCTTAACAGATGAGAGTCGAAATTATTCTCTGTGGTAATCGTCAGATTAACTTGTTCACTTCTTCTTCAACCTAAAACACGTAGAAAGCTAGCCGAGAGGAAATGTGGACATTCATACTGACCTGAGAGAATGAACAGCACTCCAGCCGTAAGAGCCATTTTTCCTTTGGTCTGTTCGGACGTGCTGCCCAGTTTAGTGCACTTGAGTCCCAGTATGGCGAGAATAATGGACAGCAAACCCAGAATGAGAGCAATAATCATCAGCGCTCGACAGGTCTGGATGTATGCTACAACACACAACAGGAACTACACATAAACATTATAAATATTTTAAAACAATCAAATAATACAACAAAAGTTTCATGAGCATCAGCTGATTATTTGCCACACTAACATTTATAAAAAAGTACCATACTACTATCATGTTTTTTTAGTTTGTTTTTTTACATTTTACAGTAATATCATGTTATATATATATATACACATGTTCCACACCACAGTAATGTAATGTTTTTACATGTTTTATGGAAATGTTGCATGGTAAAACCATGTTTTTGGACATACACAATGGTAATACAATGTTTTTTACACGTAACACGGTAATACGTACCATGTTTTATGGACATGGTGCATGGTAAAACCGTGTTTTTTTTACATGTTCTACAACAATACCATGTTTTGTTTTTTTTTTAGATATGTTCCATGGTAAAACCATGTTTTTGGACATGAACAATGTTT
The DNA here is from genome assembly GCF_019703515.2 of Myxocyprinus asiaticus. NCBI lineage: Eukaryota > Metazoa > Chordata > Actinopteri > Cypriniformes > Catostomidae > Myxocyprinus > Myxocyprinus asiaticus. The sequence goes on from NC_059382.1 coordinate 2,710,374, forward strand.
TTTTATTTAATTTAATGTTTTTACAGTATACCAAAGTAAAACCTTGCTTGTTTTTGGACAATACCATGATTGTCATATCATGATATTCTTTACAGAAATGTACAGTATGGTACTGTAACCCAACCCAAAGGGTGGTTTACGAGGACATTTGTTTGGTTATAAACTGGTAATTACAAGGGTATTATGCTATAAATGTGGTTTATGAGGACATTTCTAGTGTCCCCATAATTCAAATCACTTAAATATACTAAACGATGTTTTATTGAAAAAGTAAAAATGCAGAAAGTTTTTTGTGAGGGTTAGGTTTAGGGGTAGGGTTAGGGTTAGGTGATAGAATCTATAGTTCATACAGTATAAAAATCATTATGTCTATGGAGAGTCCTCATAATGATAGCTGCACCAACACGTGAGTGTGTGTGTGTGTGTGTGTGAGAGTGAGTGTGAGTGTATGTGTGTGTGTGTGTGTGTATGTGTGTGTGTGTGAGTGTGTGTGTGTTGTGTGAGTGTGTGTTTGTATGTGTGAGTGTGTGTGTGTGTGAGTGTGTGTGTGTGTGTTTGTGTTGTGTGTTTGTATGTGTGAGTGTGTGTGTGTGTGTGTGTGTGAGTGTGTGTGTTGTGTGTTTGTATGTGTGAGTGTGTGTGTGTGTGTGTGTGTGAGTGTGTGTGTGTGTGTGTGTGTGTGTGTGTGTGTGTGAGTGTGTGTGTGTGTGTGTGTGAGAGTGTGTCTGTGTGTATGTGTGTGTCTGTGTGAGTGTGTGTGTGTCTGTGTGCGTCTGTGTATGTGTGTGTGTATATGTGTGTGTGTCTGTGTGAGTGTGTGTGTGTGTGTGTGAGTGTGTCTGTGTGTATGTGTGTGTCTGTGTGAGTGTGTGTGTGTCTGTGTCTGTGTGTGTGTGTGTATGTGTGTCTATGTGTGTGTGTCAGTGTGTATGTGTGTGTGTGAGTGTGTGTGTCTGTGATGTGTGTGTGTCTGTGTGAGTGTGTGTCTGTGTCAGTGTGTATGTGTGTGTGTGAGTGTGTGTGTCTGTGATGTGTGTGTGTCTGTGTGAGTGTGTGTCTGTGTGAGTGTGTGTGTGTGTGAGTGTGTGTCTGTGTGAGTGTGTGTGTGTGTGTCTGTGATGTGTGTGTGTCTGTGATGTGTGTGTGTGTGCTTCTGTGTGAGTGTGTGTCTGTGTGAGTGTGTGTGTGTGTGTGAGTGTGTGTCTGTATGTGTGTGTGTGTGTGTTTGTGTGAGTGTCTGTGTGAGTGTGTGTGTGTGTCTGTGTGAGTGTGTGTGTGTGTCTGTGTGAGTGTGTGTGTCTGTGTGAGTGTGTGTGTGTGTGTGTGAGAGTGTGTCTGTGTGAGTGTGTGTGTGTGTCTGTGTGAGTGTGTGTGTGTGTGTGTGTGTGTGTGTGTATGTGGGTGTGTGAGTGTGTTACCAGGCAGAGCAAGTAGAGAATCAAACTCCCTGCAGTTGGAGATGCCGGTACTCTCTGCCACACAAGCCTGCCATAAGTTCTGATAGTGCCGTACGGATGTAATCACACTGCCCACAAACGATGATACACGCCAGTAATCATTCACCAGCGTCACACCGGTGAGCAACCAGCCCCCAATACACATCAAGAACGCCACCAGTTCTACTCCAGTCGACATGATCAACTAACCCTAAAAAAACACTCCTTTATACACTTAAATTCTCTCGCACACACTCTGATGTCTCAATGCACAAAATTCCAGTTTCAGTCAGAGCACAGACTGTTTCCACACCGATCTGAGCACAGACCCAGTATGCGAGTATATTTGATTTTGTCAGTTTTATGGTCAGAATGTTAGTCCGAGTCATAAAACCATAAACCCGGGCCCCTCCTATAACGATTCTCACTAGAACACACTGTGATGACAAAGGAAGCAAAAGAAGGAAGCATCATGTGAATAATTAGAGATAAGTTTGCGGATAAGGAGCGTTGCCTTGTTGTACCAACACAAAGAGGCACCAAAACACTTTCCCGGACTTTCACTGTACCACGTTGGTGGAACGACCTTCCCAACTCCATCCGTGAAGCAGACTCACTTTCTGTCTTCAAAAAAAGTATTTTCCATGAGCACTTAACCATTCACTCATAAATAAAAGTTTGTTGCACTTTTATCTGTCTTGTATACTACTATTCTGATGCTAGTGAAACTTTGTAATACAGCACTTTCGTACCACTGTCTCCTTAAGATGATTCACTTATGATGTATTCCTCTTTTGTAAGTCGCTTTGGATAAAAGCATCTGCCAAATGAATAAATGTAAATGTTGGTGACTGACGCTGAAAAATTGAAGGCCCCTTGTTTTTAATGAGATAACAGTGAGATTGGGGTGTGTGTGCCTTTAAGAGTAAGAGTGGGTGGGTCTAAACATGGTATACAGAAACCATCTCAATTCAACTTTGTTTAAAAATATTTAGACCCGTCCCTCGTCTATTTACAAAAACAGTAAGGCACATATAATGTAAGTCAATGGGGCCACTCCACAAACACTAAAATACACACTGTTAAGCCACAAGACATACACATTATATGATTTTAATGTGATAAAATCAGAAATGTACAAGCGTTACAGTGGTTATCAGATTACAGGTTTACCAATGTTACATCATCACAATGAAGTTGGAATCATGGGCGTAGAATACGTGGGGGATGCGGGCAACGTGCCCCCCTCACTTTCTCACAGGGCAAATGTGTTTACGCTGTGTCTTTCATACAGCAAATGTCTAAATGTGTAAATGCAAAAGTTAAAATACACTGGTCAATCATGCAATTAATTTGATTCAAATTTGTAATCAATTGACAGCCCTAAAAGTATATATCTTATATATTTATGTTCGTCTTGCACTAAACATTCTGTCATTCTGTGTTTATTTTGTGTGGTAATCAACATTATGCTGTTAATTGAGCTTAGTTTGCATTAAACCCAGAAACGTCCTTTAAATTTAGGTCTGTTCTTCACTTAGTACTTCTTAAAGGTACTTTATTACACTTTGATGGTATATTTATAGTTTTTTCGACATTTTTGAAGCTTGACAGCACCTGGTCATTCTGTGCTTTCACTGTATGGAAAAGAGCAGTGTGAAGGTTCTTCTAAACATCTTCTTTTGTGTTCCACAGTTTTGGAGTGACATGAGGGTGAGTAAATGATGACAGAATTCTCATTTTTCACCCGTTAACAATAATGGATGATGAGTGCAGAGGCCAGATTTGTTACATTTTGAAAAAAAAGTGATGTGTGTGTGTGTGTGTGTGTCAGCGCTTCAGAGATTTATGAGTTTTTATGGTCATAATAACCACATTCTGCTTCAGTATTGATCCAGTAAAACCATAGTAATACTGTATCACTGAAACTCACATAATGTCTGACATAATCTGAGGAGCATAATGGCTTTGTCCTTATCAAGTGTGCTATCTGGGACTGGGATTGTGTGTGTGTGTGTGTGTGTGTGTCTCACCTGAAAGGCCCAGTACGGTCTTGAATCTCTGGCACTGAATGGCCCCAAGCGCGTTAGTGGCACATGACAGCCAAAGTCCTTCATAAGTCGTGCTGGTGGTCAAAACTGAGTCTACTTTACTCTGAGTCCTCCACATAGCAGAGTTTGTGCTGGTGGACTCCAAACACCAGCCCACGATGCCCAGGAACAACCCCATCACCTGAATGACCATCGCTGCCATGACAACAGACACAATCTGATCCTGTAAGGAAACAGCGGAACATTTTAGCTAACAATGATACACTGTTACAAGTAAAAGTTCCTTTCGGAACCCTCATGTAAAGAAGATCCATTTTCTCTGTGTAGGGTTTTTGGGGTCTTTGGAGATGAATAAAGTTCTTGATGTCTCATTACACATTCTTCAGAGCCATGTGTTGGTTTCTGGGTTCTTTGAAGCACCAGATCATAGAGAGCTTTCCAAAGAACCAAAAGTTAAAAGGTACTCCTGTGTAAAACTCTTTTGGGAACCTTTGAAAGGAATGTTCTTGGTTTAAGTTAAGCTCAATCGCCAGCATTAGTGGCATAATGATATTTGATGTTTAACCACAAAATTAATTTCAACTTGTCCCTCCTTTTCTTTTTCAGGATTACAGTGTGGCGCTTACAATGGAAGTCAATGGGGCCAATCGGTAACCATTCAAATACTCACTGTTTCAACAGTATAGCCACAAGACAATATATATACTGTATAACAATAACAATATGTGTGTTAACATGAATTTAGAGAGATACAATCACTTACTAACCATTTCTGTGTAAAGTTATAGCCATGATGACGTAATGCCACAAACCCAGTAATCAATTTTATCACACTAAAATCATGTTAGCACACACATTGTTCATGTCTTGTGGCTATACTGTTGAAACAGTGAGTATTTGAATGGTTACCGATTGGCCCCATTGACTTCCACTGTAAGTGCCTTACATGCGTAATCACTTACTAACCACATCTGTGTAAAGTCATTTTTACAACTTTTTTGCCATGACGACGTAACGCCATAAACCCGAATACAACTGCAAAAACAATGATTTAAAGAACTTTGTAGCTAAAATAATAAACGTGTCAACAGAAGAATTCATGTAAGTGCTTTTATAAAATTATAAGCTTCACATTTCTGCCTTTAAACCCTCTAAAAATTGGCCCCACTGACTTCCATTGTAAGTGCCTCACTGTAACCTTCGTTTCTGCTTCTTTTTTTAAGAAAAGGAGGGACGAGTCGAAATTAATTTTTGTGGTAATCAACATTATGCCACAAATGCTGTTGATTGAGCTTCACTTGCATTGAACCCAGAATATTCCTTTAATTAATCTACATGCATTAAAAATGATATTTGAACAATCCATTCATAATAATGTGCGTGAAGTCATTTTGAGAACTGCCGTTGAAGATAAACAACCGATTTAATGCTCTTCAAAGTGAACTATTGCCCAACAGCACTCTAATAGCCAAACATCTTGATTAAAATTAAGAATTGGATACAATTTGAGTGAACTACAGAAGCATGCACATCACCTTTTACACATAAAGGGTTCTCAAGTTAACAAGTACAGCTTCAATATAATTCAATCTGAATTGTCAAAATACAGAATATCTGACAAATACTTTACCAGAACCTGATATTGATCATTATATAGATGATGATGAATAGGCTATTCGTACCCACCTGTTTGGCTCCAAGTTGAAAACGTAACCTGAAAATCAAGGATATTTTGCCTTTATGTCTCTTTCCAAATGGCAGTCTGCTTCTAGTGTGAATTGTGAAAGCAATTGTCTGTCTGTGTATGTGACAGAAATACTGGGGGGTTCAGAGACACTGAGTTAATATTGGCTGTAGGTCAGTGACCTTGAAACGGGGGCCAGAAAAAGGCAGAAATTGACATAGAGAGGGAAAAAGAGTAGCATGTGCTGGTCTACCTGGCATTCTTTCTGGATGAGCCTTTGTTGATTTTCTGATATCATTTCGCAAATCAGGGTCACTCATATTAGTTTCACAAGCATCACAGAACATGACTGGAACCATTAGCAATTGTAAACCCTAATGTGGTCATTACTGGAAAAATCAAGTTGTCAATTAAATACTGAGCATGTTTACATGCACACCAATATGCCGATTAGTCTCTAAAATCAGCTTATTAAAAAAATCTGAAAAGCAAGAAATCCACGTTTACATGGTGTATGCTTTCCACATCTGTTCATGTTAATGTGTTCAGTTCCCATATTTTGTGATCTTTTACTTTACGCTGTACTGCACTAATGTCAGTCTTTGTTGTCTATCAACCTCTCTGAAAAAGAATCAAATCTAATAAAAAAATGTTAATGAAATATAAAACCTAAAAATAACCATTAGAGAACGTTCTGTATAAGTTATTTTAAGGTTATCCCACAAAAACCACCCTGCAACGTTCTGGGAACGTTAGTTTATGCTTATAAAATATAGAAGAGAACGTTATTAGAACGTTAGGAATTGGTTCCCAAAAAAATGACCAAACCGTATGCTAACGTAAGGTGAACGTTGTGTGTTTGGCTTAGCATAATCAGTGTAAGAACATGCATGTAAATGCACTTATCTTATTTATCTTTAAAATCTAGATTTAAGATTTTAAGTGTTAATAACTCAAATGATTGAGTACAAAATAAAGGCTTTGGGAACACCCATAATCTTATTGACCTAGAATCGATTTTAAACCTACTTTATTTGAGCTGTGTTATTGCATGATCTAAATTTGAGTCAATTCAACTCAAAATTAATTAAGTAAAAACAACAAGATTTAAATAGCAAATCTGGGTTTAGTCTACTTGCATCTAGTTACCTTTACTTAAATAGTTAAGTTCATTCTATTTCAACACCAAGTTTAGTGAACAAGTTTTTTAGTCACCATTACTCAATTCAATTGAAGGAACGAGTTTACACAATCAATCGAGTAAAGTCAACTTATGAGTGTTTTCAGTGTATGGGAAAAAAAGACCAGTCCTGTTTAGATCTTTATATTCTATTCCAGGCCTATAGTTATGTATATCACTGCATAAAATAAGAGTTGGGTTCAAATGCGACCCGGACATTTCTTCATGAGATTCACCCAAAGTGACAACAAAACAGATCAAATGAGCGATGCAGGGATCAGGGACGTGCAAGAACAGAATAACAGGGCGGAAGAAAGAGAGAGACTGCGGGGAAACAGGAAGAGACGAGCGATACAGTGATGTCATAAAAACATGAGAAAGTGCTAAACAGACTCATTGTCCATGAGCCGTTATGACACTACGACTGCTATTGAACTTTGACCTATCCCAGAAAACACCGAAACGGTTTCTATTGTGTTTGATGGGGTGATGTACGGCACAGATGAGTGTGTGTATTTGTGTGTATAAAGAAACCAGGTGAATCATTCACATTTAACAAGGATCTAAGTCTCGTTTGAGTCGATCAGAAAATGAACAACATTTCTCTGCTCACGTACGACACATTACCCACTCTTAAACAATAACAAATACACACACGTGGTGATTTCTGACGACACTGAAAAGAGAATTTTAAATAAGCATTTTATTTTCAAAATGAAATAGTTACAAACTATTTTAAACATTTAGACAAGCTGTGCACGGTGTGGAGTGGGTCCGTTTGTTACTGTCAGAGTCAACATGTCATATAACGAACTTTGAGCTGTGTGCTGAAGCTCCGCCCCTCATACGTTTGTATTTCAACAAGGGTGCGGGGCATCACAGTATGACGACTGAAAACGGACCTCGCTCTATCAAACAAACTCTCTCTCTCTCACACACACACACATTCAAACTCACGGATTATGACAACAACAGATTATGTGGTTCAAGTGCTTAAATATTTGCATGAATGTGTGTGTCCAAGAGAAGTCCTTCTCCTCCTCAGGTCACGAGTTTAGTCTCTACCCATGATGCAATTCTCTAAATGGTGCCGTTGCCGCCAGTGCCCGGTCCTCGCGTTCTGAAGTCATGCCACAACTTCACCAGCGGCTCTCTGTTCTTCCAAATTAGCTCATGACCGTAAAGTATGTACCAGCTAGAGAGAGACAGAGACAAACGCACACTTCAATAACAGAGACAAAATGGACTACATGCACTTATGTGTGTTTTTAGGTTTTAGCAAATTGCATTATCCACCTCTTATGAGAGGTGCGCCATTTCTAAAACATTTTCAAACAGCATATTTCATGGTAGCAAAGACTCTATTTTAACTTCCCAGAAAGACAAGGAATTACCTAAAAATATACACACTTACTTTGTCATAACAGCGCTTCTTTTTTACATTATAAGAGCCACATTTATGAGGTCGCTGCATTTCAGTGCTGTGTTTCTTCAAACAACACTCATACAAAGCTGATCCTTTCTGTACAAAGATAACTAATGTCAATGTTAAGTATGATGAACAAATGGCCTCCCTTCTTTACTTTAAACATCTATAATAATGCATTACAGACGGGATCGTTACGGACGCTTTATATCAAATCATATGGATATCAATGAGAGAATCAAACATCCACCGCTCGTACTTTTACCATGATGATTCTCATAGATCGCTGAATGTTGCGTAGATCTGTGACATATTTTAATCTAACTACATCTGTAGCCAATATTTGGGATGGGATCATATTAACAAACTTTGCAATTTGAATTGTAAAATTGCTGCGCTGCTCAGCGTGCTCCGCACACACCTCTAGAGGGCGCCGCTTGCTCACGCAGCGCTGTATGAAGCGGTGAATGCAGACTATATAATCAAAATGCAGCCTTATGCGGCGTAGTATTTGTGCAAGGCCATATTGCGATTTCAGTCTTATTTCAATCCATCATTTTATTTCTGGATTGTGCATTTCCAATCATAGATTTTTTAGTCAGAGAGCTTTAGAGATTTTAGTCATGTCCGTAACGCAAGTTCATTTCTCGATTTATAATGGAAAAAACATATTTAGGAAAAAAACATTTTCTGACGTCTGGACTCTATCTGCTATGATTATACAGGTGCATCTCAATAAATTAGAATGTCGTGGAAAAGTTCATTTATTTCAGTAATTCAACTCAAATTGTGAAACTCGTGTATTAAATAAATTCAATGCACACAGACTGAAGTAGTTTAAGTCTTTGGTTCTTTTAATTGTGATGATTTTGGCTCACATTTAACAAAAACCCACCAATTCACTATCTCAAAAAATTAGAATATGGTGACATGCCAATCAGCTAATCAACTCAAAACACCTGCAAAGGTTTCCTGAGCCTTCAAAATGGTCTCTCAGTTTGGTTCACTAGGCTACACAATCATGGGGAAGACTGCTGATCTGACAGTTGTCCAGAAGACAATCATTGACACCCTTCACAAGGAGGGTAAGACACAAACATTCATTGCCAAAGAAGCTGGCTGTTCACAGAGTGCTGTATCCAAGCATGTTAACAGAAAGTTGAGTGGAAGGAAAAAGTGTGGAAGAAAAAGATGTACAACCAACCGAGAGAACCGCAGCCTTATGATTGTCAAGCAAAATCGATTCAAGAATTTGGGTGAACTTCACAAGGAATGGACTGAGGCTGGGGTCAAGGCATCAAGAGCCACCACACACAGACGTGTCAAGGAATTTGGCTACAGTTGTCGTATTTCTCTTGTTAAGCCACTCCTGAACCACAGACAACGTCAGAGGCGTCTTACCTGGGCTAAGGAGAAGAAGAACTGGACTGTTGCCCAGTGGTCCAAAGTCCTCTTTTCAGATGAGAGCAAGTTTTGTATTTCATTTGGAAACCAAGGTCCTAGAGTCTGGAGGAATGGTGGAGAAGCTCATAGCCCAAGTTGCTTGAAGTCCAGTGTTAAGTTTCCACAGTCTGTGATGATTTGGGGTGCAATGTCATCTGCTGGTGTTGGTCCATTGTGTTTTTTGAAAACCAAAGTCACTGCACCCGTTTACCAAGAAATTTTGGAGCACTTCATGCTTCCTTCTGCTGACCAGCTTTTTAAAGATGCTGATTTCATTTTCCAGCAGGATTTGGCACCTGCCCACACTGCCAAAAGCACCAAAAGTTGGTTAAATGACCATGGTGTTGGTGTGCTTGACTGGCCAGCAAACTCACCAGACCTGAACCCCATAGAGAATCTATGGGGTATTGTCAAGAGGAAAATGAGAAACAAGAGACCAAAAAATGCAGATGAGCTGAAGGCCACTGTCAAAGAAACCTGGGCTTCCATACCACCTCAGCAGTGCCACAAACTGATCACCTCCATGCCACGCCGAATTGAGGCAGTAATTAAAGCAAAAGGAGCCCCTACCAAGTATTGAGTACATATACAGTAAATGAACATACTTTCCAGAAGGCCAACAATTCACTAAAAATGTTTTTTTTATTGGTCTTATGATGTATTCTAATTTTTTGAGATAGTGAATTGGTGGGTTTTTGTTAAATGTGAGCCAAAATCATCACAATTAAAAGAACCAAAGACTTAAACTACTTCAGTCTGTGTGCATTGAATTTATTTAATACACGAGTTTCACAATTTGAGTTGAATTACTGAAATAAATGAACTTTTCCACGACATTCTAATTTATTGAGATGCACCTGTATAGCTATAAATCATTATTGTTGAATTATTGTTATTGTTAAATTATTGTTAGTATTATTATTACTACTACTACGTGGAATATTACATTTTTCTCTACTGTAGTATTATATTTCTGTTTGTCTATTATTTCTAAATGTATTTTATAATATAACAATGATGCAAGCTTAGAAATTGTACAAAAAGTTATACATTAACTTAAAAAAAGTCAAATAAAAGTAAAAAACAGAGAGTAGCACAGCTTTTTTTAAATAAAGATACAATAAAATACAATAATAGATCATAAAAATAAATAATAAAAGAAAAGTGACAATAACAACTAAAATACAAAAAGTTATGCTGTATAACAATATATCAGTATATCATGACAAGACCAAAAAAGGCTCCCATATCTCCAAAAAGGCTTTAGTATTACATCTAACTACATGTTAGATGTTCAAATTGTAGTGTATAATTTATGATTTGTTTAAATAGTTTCAATGTTCTTTTTTCCCAATTCATCAGCATACACTTCGTATGTATCATACTATTGTAATGCCTTTAATTACACATATCCATTTAAATCAGGCTTTTATTCTGGTGGAAAACGGAGTGAAGACCATTCAGAAACACACAGCACATGCAAACTATATATTTGTTTAATTAACCATTTGTGCTTGGTGGGCCCACAAGAAAAGGCCAACAGTCTTGACCAACACAAGGTATCGTTTTATAGCTTAGACGCTCTACTTTACAATGCATTTAGATATTATGACCAATAGTGGTCTATCAGCTTTCCTGGATCAGATGACATCATTGGAAATGCTGTAGCGTCATGGGACGCTAAACCTATTGGACTGGGTTCAGATTGCTCCAGCCAGTGGTGTTAATCCTCCATATTTGGGCAGAGAGTCATGTGATCAATCACTGTAATTACATATGGCCGACAAGAGATGGCGCCAAGTACATGACACAGACTCAATGATGACTCAAATGGCACAGAATGAAACTCATTCTGTGAAGTCTCATTACTAAAATCATGTCTGCATCATATGCAAACCTTTAGTCATTGTTGTGTTTGCATGTGTAATTAGTTCTTATGAACAATGATTCGTTTTTATTGTTTGGACACTTAAAGACGTTTTTGGAAACTAGGTTAAATTATATTTGTAATGCTATAACTTTTGATTGCTTTGTTGTATCAACACAAGATTTTACTCAGTTACAGGTGACATGATTGGGAACAAAACAAAAGCAGTGTTACTCACATGCCGAATAAAGCACCACCTAAATGAGCCGCGTGATCGAAAAAACGCCATCCCAGAATCAAGCCTGTCGTATCCAAGGCAACGATGGCCTTAAGAGCCTGTTCAAGGGAAAACATTAAAGAATGCTCATATTACTACATTTCAAAATATACCGAGGCATTGAAGTCATGTCAAAAATCACACTCACGTTTCCAGCAGTGAAAGTGTACATCGGGAGGAAGATGATGGCCAGTTTGGCTTCAGGCATTTTGGTGCAAACAGCCGCGAGGACAGTCATAATGGCCCCTGACTGACACACATACACAGAAATGTAATCACTCAATTCAAATGACCACTGATAAATGCATTAAATGTTTAATTTAATATCACTCACCGCCCCCAGTGATGGACCCAGCCGACCCATCGCAGTTTTAGACACGTAACTGAAAAACGTTGAAATCACACCTGGAAAAAAATGCAGACAAAAACAAAGATTCAACATCATATAATGTGAAAGTGTATACATAGAGAACTGATTTTGGACCAAAAATTTTTTTTCTAAATGAACAAACCTGCAGATAGGTAAAGGGCCATGAACTGCTCTTTGCCCATCATGCTGACAATGCTTGATGAGAAACTCCACAGCACATACATGTTTGCCGCAAGGTGAAAGAAAGAATAGTGACTGAACGTGGACAGCAGCATGGGCCAACACAATGCCTCTGAAACCAGATTACAATTCAGATTAAACCACAGTGTAAAGGCCTATTCACACTGCCGAAGAAAGGTCTATTCACACTGAGAATGAAGCGAATAAAATGAAAAACAATTTCACCCCTGTCCAGTAGGCGTGTGCATGGTGAGAAAAAAAATACTTTTGTGTTATTTTGTCCTTGCAATAAAAATAACAGTGAGGCGTTTGTCTACACACAATAAAATCTTGCATGAAAAGAGTCTATGTGATATTTTACTATGAGCTTTACTACTACCTCACTGCTCTTTATAATGCCAGGAAAACATAACAGGCATAGTGATTTACATACTGTATTAAATAATGTACTTTTTATTTATGTATCCCCTTTTCTCCCTAATTTGGAATGCTCAATTCCCACTACTTAGCTTAGTAGGTCCTCGTGGTGGCGCGGTTACTCATCTCAATCCGGGTGGTGGAGGATAAGTCTCGGTTGCCTCCGCTTCTGAGACCATCAATCCGTGCATCTTATCACGTGACTCGTTGTGTATGACACACCGCGGAGACTCACAGCATGTGGAGGCTCATGCTACTCTCCGCAATCCACACACAACTTACCACACGCCCCACTGAGAGCGAGAACCACTAATCGCAACCACGAGGAGGTTACCCCATGTGACTCTACCCTCCCTAGCAACGGGGCCAATTTGGTTGCTTAGGAGACCTGGCTGGAGTCACTCAGCACGCCCTGGATTCAAACTCGTGACTCCAGGGGTGATAGTCAACGTCAATACTCGCTGAGCTACCCAGGCCCCCTTAAATAATGTACATTAAGACAAAACCGCAGGTATATTCTATAATATGAGGTATCAGCACATTACATAAATATTCAAAAAAAGTAAGAATATGTTTGCAGCTTCTATATTATTTATTTACTGCATACTTGCGCTTATTTGGATTGTGCAGCAGCAGCGACTCTGGGAAAATGAAAAACGCTCTTCTCTCATTGGTCAGTCGGTTTTCATTGCAGTCCGAAGAAGACAAAAAGAAACAGACTGCTCTCCGTAAAAAATAAAAATAAACCTTCGGATTGTCGACGGACGATATGTCGGACCCGGTGTGAATAGCGCCATAGGAGTCCATTGTTCCTATTTAAAAGCTTGTTCGCAACGAACATTCGCACCGAAAATTCGGTCTTGGTGTGAATAGGCCTTGAACCAGATCACAATCCAGAATACCAAATTTTAAGTCCAAAACAAACCGTATAAATACGTCTGGAATACTTATGAGTTAACTGGTGCACTGAGACATAATTAATGCTAGTGATTGTAATTGAAATTCAGGTGACGTTACTCACTGGAGGAGGGGTTAGATGTGAAGTACTTCATCATGGAACGCTGCAGAGATGGAATTCTCCAGCAACAAAACACTAATACATTAGCAGCTATAATGCCTGAAAGAGAGAGAGAGAGAGCGAGATACATGAGGGTTTGTAATTTTTTTTTATGTAAATTTAAAGGTGCACTCAATAATTTTCCCTCATTAAAAACGTTTTATCAATAGCACTATCATTCCATCATTAGCCTTTTTATTTTGCATGGGGCGGATTGCCTGATGGGTGCCAACATGCTGAGATCACATGGCCAGTGTGGCTATTCTTTTGTTGTTTGTGTAGTTCAGACTCACCTGTGACTGTTTTCTGTCCTTCACTTAAACTGTTCCACCACTGATTCACCTGCACATCACATCAGGATTAAGACACACCCATTAAGCACACAGCAAAAAAACTCAAACTTCCATTAAATGTACTCAAGCACCTGTTTGCGAAAGTCTCCCTGTTTCTGGGGCCGTATCTTCTCCAGCCAGTCCGCTCTGACCTTGTCAAAGTAACGCACGCGAGATTTTAAACTTTCGTACTGCCATATCGCCGCCCCGCCGAAAGAACAACCTGTAAACTGAGTTGGAGTTATTACAAAGCATTTTAACACAGATTTTTATATTCATTATATATAAATTCATGCATATATACACACAACACACATCCAAAGAAAAAGATTACAATTCTTCACACACAAAGAATATACAGTACCTACCCCTATAGTGAAGACGAATGGTTTGACCAGTCTGCCAAACGACCTAGCGGGCATCTGTGGAGTGGACGGGTCTGGCAGAGGAGCCATGCCTTTATTGTGTACCATTTCATTTTGCCCCGCCTCTTCTGTCAGACCTTTCTTTGGCTCCGCCTTCTTCGCTACCTTGCGGAAGCCGCACCTCTGCTGTGTTTGAAGCGTAAATCTACTCGGAGAGCAACAAAAATAAAATATAATTTTTATTAGGTATTTTTAGTGATTTGTCAATTGGCAAAAAAGTGAAAAATTACCCCTATACAAGCACCCCCACTTTGGTGGAGGAACGGGGTAAATGACACACCCAAAACAAAAGGTTTACTGCTCATGGGTCCCTCTGACTACACACATAATCAAAGTATCTTTAGAAAGCTAACACTTGAGATTTTACAATGAAATCTTCAGAATTATATTTAACAACATTTGCAATGCATTTGCAATGTGACTTTTTAAGAGTGAAACAAAATTGAGTGGGACGTTTATCCAGTGGGATTGGACTGGATAGTGAAAAGCACGCTATGATATGATTGGTCGATATTATCTTTCCCCGCCCACACAGCCTTGATGACGTCATCAAAAAAGAGAAGTCGTTCCAGAGGCGATTAAAAAAAAATATACTGTGATAAAAAGATTACGAAAACAAACTTTTTTTTTTTTTTTTTTCCATGCACGATAAGACCATTAAGAAAGAAAAAAAGGGTCAATTTTGATTTCTTTAACCCAAACATGATGTTTACATCTGAAACTGCCTTAACGTAGCACAACACAATAAAGTTTCATAACAATAAACACTCTCAAAATGTTTACACCTCAAATGCATTCCGTTTTGGGTACTTTAATATTATAACACTCTAATCCCATGCATGCATGAGCTGATTAAACCCATTACTATTCATGTCAGCGGATAAAACAGAAGGACCTGAGATGCTCACAGTGAGAGGAGTGATGTATTACCTGTTGGTCAGGTAGTGTTTATTGCAGCAGTCTTCAGCAGCCCGTCTGAACAACACTGCGCCCCTCACCGCCATCATCACTGCGACCCCTCTGCTGCTCTCACAATGCGGCTGAGGCTTCCGCACCAGACCACGCCCACAGCGAACCCTGCTGGAGGAGGAGTGACACATCATTTACACTATAACTTTAGATAGAGCTGATCATTTTATTTACTTTAATATGGATCATCTGGGATTAAATTCAGATATAAATGTATGTTTGCAGTGCATATGATTGAATACCGGAATTAATATGCAATACTAAAAAAAATACTATAATAATAATAATAATAATAATAAAAAATAATTATATGTATATATATATATATAATTAATATTATAAATTATATATTATTATTATATATATCAGATACATAGGCCTATACTTGGTTATAAATTAATAATAAATTCTAAACAATAAAATGATATATTATGATATATGTTTATCTATAACAATACTGTATATTTTTATGATAAATGAAGCCTACTTGTCCGTCATATAATTTACTTTCCTGCTCATTTATGAGATATATTATCACCTATAGAGATAAATGATAATTCTGTTAGTTTTTCTTGGCTTTGATATTGTAGTCTGAGTAAAACAAGAAAAGGAAAGTATCGTCTGTTCAGTGTACATGGAAATAAAACATTTTCAGATCTCACATGAATGAGTATTTATACTTTTATTCCCTTATTAATGCATTTTTTGTTTTTGTTTCCATGTGTATTCATTTCCACATTCATGCATGAACATTGCACTTTAAATCTAATTTATTTTCATTTTTAGCCAGAATTTTACAAATGAAAAAGGAACTTTGTAAAACTTTTTGTGTGCGTTTATGTTATTTATTTTTAAAGCAGGTTTGTAGATTTTTTTATTCATTTATTTATGGTGAGGTTTGCACATTTGTTTATTTATTTTGCAGGTTTACATATTTATTTATTTAATCATTCATTTATTTATGGTGAGGTTTGCACATTTGTTTATTTATTTTGCAGGTTTACATATTTATTTATTTATTTATTTAATCATTCATTTATTTATGGTGAGGTTTGCACATTTGTTTATTTATTTTGCAGGTTTACATATTTATTTATTTATTTAATCATTCATTTATTTATGGTGATGTTTGCACATTTGTTTATTTATTTTGCAGGTTTCCATATTTATTTATTTATTTAATCATTCATTTATTTATGGTGAGGTTTGCACATGTGTTTATTTATTTTGCAGGTTTACATATTTATTTATTTATTTAATCATTCATTTATTTATGGTGATGTTTGCACATTTGTTTATTTATTTTGCAGGTTTACATATTTATTTATTTATTTAATCATTCATTTATTTATGGTGATGTTTGCACATTTGTTTATTTATTTTGCAGGTTTCCATATTTATTTATTTATTTAATCATTCATTTATTTATGGTGAGGTTTGCACATGTGTTTATTTATTTTGCAGGTTTACATATTTATTTATTTAATCATTCATTTATTTATGGTGAGGTTTGCACATTTGTTTATTTATTTTGCAGGTTTACATATTTATTTATTTATTTATTTAATCATTCATTTATTTATGGTGAGGTTTGCACATTTGTTTATTTATTTTGCAGGTTTACATATTTATTTATTTATTTAATCATTCATTTATTTATGGTGATGTTTGCACATTTGTTTATTTATTTTGCAGGTTTACATATTTATTTATTTATTTAATCATTCATTTATTTATGGTGAGGTTTGCACATGTGTTTATTTATTTTGCAGGTTTACATATTTATTTATTTAATCATTCATTTATTTATGGTGAGGTTTGCACATTTGTTTATTTATTTTGCAGGTTTACATATTTATTTATTTATTTATTTAATCATTCATTTATTTATGGTGAGGTTTGCACATTTGTTTATTTATTTTGCAGGTTTACATATTTATTTATTTATTTAATCATTCATTTATTTATGGTGATGTTTGCACATTTGTTTATTTATTTTGCAGGTTTACATATTTATTTATTTATTTAATCATTCATTTATTTATGGTGAGGTTTGCACATGTGTTTATTTATTTTGCAGGTTTACATATTTATTTATTTAATCATTCATTTATTTATGGTGAGGTTTGCACATTTGTTTATTTATTTTGCAGGTTTACATATTTATTTATTTATTTATTTAATCATTCATTTATTTATGGTGAGGTTTGCACATTTGTTTATTTGTTTTGCAGGTTTACATATTTATTTATTTATTTAATCATTCATTTATTTATGGTGAGGTTTGCACATGTGTTTATTTATTTTGCAGGTTTACATATTTATTTATTTAATCATTCATTTATTTATGGTGAGGTTTGCACATTTGTTTATTTATTTTGCAGGTTTACATATTTATTTATTTATTTATTTAATCATTCATTTATTTATGGTGAGGTTTGCACATTTGTTTATTTATTTTGCAGGTTTACATATTTATTTATTTATTTAATTATTCATTCATTTATTTATGGTGATGTTTGCACATTTGTTTATTTATTTTGCAGGTTTACATATTTATTTATTTATTTAATCATTCATTTATTTATGGTGATGTTTGCACATTTGTTTATTTATTTTGCAGGTTTACATATTTATTTATTTATTTAATTATTCATTCATTTATTTATGGTGATGTTTGCACATTTGTTTATTTATTTTGCAGGTTTACATATTTATTTATTTATTTAATCATTCATTTATTTATGGTGATGTTTGCACATTTGTTTATTTATTTTGCAGGTTTACACATTTGTTTGTCTGTTTATTAATTTATTTGGACAAGTGTATTGTTTTAATATTGTCCGTCCTTATAGTGTATGCTCTTTATTTAGTAGAAATGTATAAAGGTGTTTGTGTGCAGCTGAGCCCCTGCGCCACACCCGTCCGGTGCGCTACACTCAAAACACACAAACAAACACGCCCTCCAGCAGCCCCCGGTACAGCGCGTGCGCTCCGGTGCTCCGGTTCACCGTCTCTTCCTCGCGAACATGGCGGCGCCTGCGCTCTCCAGCCGGACTGGTTCAGCTGGCAGCAGCCCCACCGCCACACCGAATAGCACCAAACCCGTCCCGCACTGCCCCGAGCTAGACTTCAGGTCCGGCTCCAGGATAGAAGAACTCAACCGACTGATAGCCGAATTCAGCAAGCACGACCAGCGCGAGTATGACGACCAGCGAGCGCTGGAGATCCACACGGCCAAAGACTTCATATTCTCCATGCTCGGTGAGAAACAGCTTGGTTGCATGCATGCATTTATACATTAAGAGCGAGACATTCCAGGCGTTACGTGCATATGAAAGTGAAAATGGTTTATGGTTGGTTGCATTGCACTTCTTATTGTTATGCGCTGCAATCAACGTTGAGTAGTGTGCGCACGCGCGCGTGTGTGTATAGGTGATGGGAATGCTGCTTCAACGCCCTGAACTCATGTTTGCACCGCTAAATATGGGATTTATTTAACCTGTCAAGATCAGGAAGACTAGACCACTTGCCATTTAAGTGTTTTAGTTCATCCAAAAATGAAAGTTAAGTCATTATGTACTCACTCTCATTTTGTTTCAAACCGGAATGATTTTCTTCTTCAATGGAACACAAAAGAAGAGGTTTGGAAGTATGTGCATGCTACAGTTTTCCATACAACAAATCAGTCAATGCGAAACAATATGTTATAAGATATAAAGAATATATTGATTTTTAGCTGCACTTTTTGTGCATATATTTTCTGAAACTGCTGTTCATTTGTTTTGGTACTGCCAATTTGACTATGAAACTTCATTTTCAAGCATAAAGATGGACATTTTTGTTACGTAAACTTACCTTGTTTGGTCACCTGGAAAATCATGATGATAAACAGAACTGTGTTTGTATAAACCTTATCAATCTTGTTGGCTACGTTTTTATATTCACAAAAGTTTGCTTTATAGTTTTTGAAAAGGAAATAGAAAATTACATTGACTCAATTTAGACTAATAAAAAGTAATCAAAACTAGCATTTTCTTTCATATTTTTCATACAGATTTGTATTGTGTTAATCCTAATGTTAAAAATACTGTATTACATTCATGTTTTTGTTATGTAATACTGATGCAAAAAAATTAAATGAATGCATTGACCAGGAGCTGTCAAGGTCCAGAAATGACAAACACACCATAAAGGTACCAGGCAAAAGTGACTTGTGCAATATAGTTTGACAGTCCCTGGTCACTGTATGCCTTCATTGTATGGAAAAGAACTGCACGAACAGGGCTCGACGGTGCCACTGATTCAGTCGCATATGCAAGTGAAAATTACTGCATGTGACCGTGGAAAATTATTTACGACTGACATTTGACACCTTAACTTATGAACTTGTATAGTATCATCAGAATAGATACTCATGTATGCAAATAACACAAAACAAGCAAGTTCAACCCCCCATTATTTATCCCATGATCAATGGAAACATGTAAATGCTTCATGCTGCACAAGACAAATCTACACCTTTTGGCAGATATACCATGTGGAGATGTGTGGAGGCTTCACGCCATCCACCGCGGCAACCACACTCAACTCACCACGCGCCCCACCGAGAACGAACCACATTATAGTGACCACGAGGAGTTTACCCCATGTGACTCTACCCTCCCTAGCAACTGGACCAATTTGGTTGCTTAGGAGACCTGGCTGTAGTCACTCAGCACGCCTTGGGATTCGAGCTAGCGAACTCCAGGGGTGGTAGCCAGCGTATTTTACCACTGAGCTTCCCAGGCCCCCCACACCTGGAGTTGTGAGTTCAAATCCAGGGTGTTCTGAGTGACTCCAGCCAGGTTTCCTAAGCAACCAAATTGGCACGGTTGCTAGGGAGGGTAGAGTCACATGGGGTAACCTCCTCGTGTTCGCTATAATATGGTTCTCGCTCTCGGTGGGGCGCGTGGTGAGTTGTGCGCGGATGCCGCGGAGAATAGCGTGAAGCCTCCACATGCGCTATGTCCAAATTGGTGAGAAAAGGGGAGAAAATCCCCCAAAAATAAAATAAAAATTTAAATCTCCTTTTGTGTTCCACAGATGAAAGTTTCTCCAGAACTTTGGGTGGTGCCAGATTTCTGGTCGTGTGGGCTTCTTTAGACCACATCCACGCTAAAACGTTTTCTTTTGACAACGCACTGAATACCTACATTTACTCTCATCCACACTAGAGTGGTGTTTTCCTTACCAGAAACAAAGACCTTTGTAAACACTTTATATATAAGTGTGTGGCATTTGGAAACTGAAAACGGACTTGTTTGGACGTGGCTTTAGAACGTGCATTGATGTGGCATAACATAACAGGACAAAAGAACTGCATTTATTTCTGTATACAGTTTGTAAAAGAGTTGAGTTCTCAGAGAATGCGACCAGAACTGACAGATTGTAAGTGCAGTGATCAAGAAGGCTTTGCAGAAGAGAGCAGTCCAAACACATGAGTGCTGGAACAGCAAACGAGTCTGAACCCCGAGGCGAGGCAGTGAGGCAGCACTTGACTTCTGCTGTCTTTGGGTTCACTCTGACTCTCACACACAATTATACTCGAATGTTTATTCAGCCTCATGATCACATAGATGCACATGAACACGTTCTGTGTCGTGCCAGGATAGATTAAATTTGTAGACTTTTTTCATTCTCCGTGCTGATTTTGGAAATGCAAATCTGTGGAATGGTTTTAAAGTCAACATGAAATCAAATTTGACCCTGTTAACTTTTTTACTGCATATATCTGGTCATATTGGGAATGATTTATAAGTGCACATTATAGAGTGCAACAGTCTGTTTCTGGAAGTAAAGATCCCATTCATTTTCTCATAGTCAAATAAGATAACGTTTGAACTTTTAAAGACCAATTTACTGTGAGCTCCGAGGTTGTTAACTGATGGCATATGCTTCCGTTAAAGCCATCTGTCCACGTTATTTCAACTGCATTTGTAAAAAAAAATCATGTATACTAGGGATGGGACAATATGGTTATCTCACGATTCGGTTCAATATACAATATGAGGTTCGATTCGATCTCGATACAATCAATATTATCTCAATTCGATATGATAACACTTAAATGACAAAATATGGCAGAAAGTTGGGCAACGTTCAGGCTGATCAGCTGCAGAAAAAAAACAATAGACCCGAACAGAACATGTCCGGAAAAAGTATGTGAAAATGTTATTTATTCTTGATTATTATTGGTACTGTCACTTTAAGAGTTTAACGCGCATCTCACAGACTTGCACAGGTGTTACGGTTCATTTATTTATTTATTTAAAAATATAAAATAAAATTCACCCCTTTTCTCCCCAATTTGGTATTCCCAATGCGCTCTAAGTCCTTGTGGTGGCGTAGTGACTCAATCCGGGTGGCGGAGGACGAATCTCAGTTGCCTCCACGTCTGAGACGTCAATCCGCGCATCTTATCACGTGGCTTCTGAGCGCATTGCTGCGGAGACCTAGCGCATGTGGAGGCTTCACGCTATTCTCCGCGGCATCCACGCACAACTCACCATGCGCCCCACCGAGAGCGAGAACCACATTATAGCGACCACGAGGAGGTTACCCCATGTGACTCTACCCTCCCTAGCAACCAGACCAATTTGGTTGCTTAGGAGACCTGGCTGGAGTCACTCAGGACGCCCTGGATTTGAACTCGCGACTCCAGAGGTGGTAGTCAGCGTCAATACTGGCTGAGCTACCCAGGCCCTGTTACGGTTCATTTATTAACGAGAGAGAAGTCTCGGTTTTTTAACGCATCCATGCTGTTTGTGGTTAAATTTTATATTTCTTTTTAAATTTTTATCTGACTGTAAAGAACAGAAAGGATGTTAAAAGACACATTATTCAATGAAAGTGAAGAGCGGGATCTCATCTTTGATGGATACACACTACACGGAAGAAATGGTCCGTTTTAATCTCAAGAAGTTATCAACAAAACAAGGTGATTTTCCAGGTATTCCAGCACTTACTGTAATTCAAGCACTTTAAGCTCTTCTAGGACCTTGTGCGACTCCTGAAACAGTGTAGGAAAAATGCACAGTAGGGGTAAAATCAAGCAATACAGAGATTATGATGTTTGACGGGTCATTTAATTTATGTTCACATGGACAGAAAACAATGTTTCAGCCTTTGTTTCTCTGCAGCGACTATCCGCTCCCATTTCGCACTGTGAATGACGCAACCGAGTCACTCTCCCTACACTCTAGAACTACTTGCAGTATATATTTGTATAAATCTTGCAATTTATATATACAGTATTTTGCAATAAACTTAAAACATATTGTTTTTATACTCATAATCATCAACTTCTACATCAATTTTTGTTTTGATTTCACTGTCGTTTTTCATTAATTTATGTCATTTACAGTGATTCACAAGATTGTAGTTCATTCCCTCATTAAAGACGTTAAAACTACACAATGTAAGTTTTGGCCCTCTAGTGGTTGAAGCATAAAACTGCATGTTACGTGCGGAAGAACATTTTACATGAGTTGTGTTTCGGCACTGCTCTTCTGCGCGAACGGATCTTATGGTTTGAGGACTCTACTAGGATTTTACTTGCAGAGCAGGTGTCATGAGTCGACGTGCTGTTCATGTTGATATGTTATTCGTTTAAACAATTATAACTGATATATTGCTTACTTTGAGGACGATAAACAACACTCAGTCTTAATTATATATTAATTATATTTTAATGAGTATTCAAGAGTTTTATCCACTACACAGTACACATGAATGTTTGTATTTTACTACTCATATCAATTTAAGAGATGAAACTTGTGAAATAGCTGGTATGCGTTCGACTGATGACACTATATTTTTATATTACAATCTATAGCCTCAGTACAGAATGCAAGTGAACCGTAATACTACAGTAGTAGGTCTGTATACTGCAAATAATATTTTTATAACTAATAATATGCAATATAATAATTACAATAATACATGTTTAATTGTTTATTTGGAAGAACAATTACAGTAGAGATACGATTGCATGCTAAACATATTAATGTACATACTGTTCTATGAAATCGGTACATTTATAAACAAGTTGAGATGAGCATACATTTATGGGGATCTACTTTGTATAGTGGCTGCTAAAAGTCAAAAGTGGTAAGTGTTCGCACACTGATTTATTGCTCCAAAAATACTTTATTGGCGTACACTTGCTTGCAACATTTAGACTATTAGGTCTTCGTCAGGCAAAATCGTTTTTTTGTTGTTGTTGTTTTTTCATTTTTCTGCTTTAAGGATAATGGAAAGTGACAACTTATGCATTTTTGTGACTGAGGTAAAAGCAATAGCCCAAGAAAACTGTGGCTCACACATATAGTACTTAGACACGCACACTTTGGGAATCTCAAAACTGCAGCAATGTTATAAAATACTCAGAAGTCGTGAATATTAGTAAAGGTGTTACAGTAACTTCACTAGAGAAAACGAAACTTATAAACACATTGTGAATGGTACACATGACTACTGTTCGATTAAAACACGACAAACTATATATTCTTAACAACCCTACCAGAAAACATATCCAAGCATTATAGTAGGTAAACAACTTCACAAAAAGTCCATTTGATTGTGTGATATGTGAGTGATTTCACGGCGCTGCTGAACAGCTTCCCGCTTCCCTGACACCCGCGCGAGTCGCGTCATAGCCGGACCTTCTTTCTGCGCTTACGGACATGACGTAATCACACAAGGACGAATGGCGTAAACCTGCAATTTCTCACCAAATCTGACCCGACAGCTCAAAATAAAATCATTATTGTAGGCTTACTGTAGTGAATCGAGGTAAGACAAGAACAGGGTTTACAACATGGATTTCTTGTGTACTCACTCGATTATAAACTTTTGTTAATTTGACTTGTGCGTTTTTAAAAAAATACATTTTTGAATCAAATCTAAGTTTGTAATGTTGTGATTCATCTCAGAGCTGGTTGCTTTGTTTCACTCGTTCGAACTCTTTTTATGAAGGATTTTATGAAATCCCTATGGAAGAAAATTACTTCCAGAGCCAAGATGGCCGAAAAAGTTGGCGGGAACTGTTGCGCTTTATTCCTTTTGAGCTCTGAAACAGTTTTCCTTTTCGGCTGACCTCATCAAGCCCTCATTATTATTCAGTCCCGCCCCTCCAACCGTGTCACCATCCAGTCAACGCCAGTCAAGCGTGTAGTTTCTGCACCTCTAGCAGCGCAAAACAGAATTGCAGAAATAATGACTGTTTTGAAACGAGTTCAAATTGCGCTTTGAGTTTTCTGAGGAGATTTGCAGGCGCAGATTCAAAGTTGGCCTGAAGGTGTATTGCTGAATGCTTCATTTGAGTTGTGTGTCAGATGTGCTGCTAGGCGAGTCACTGACTTGTTTTTGTTTGTGCAAAAGTCTCTAGAGTTGCTTCTGCTGCTAATGGTAGTTTTTAACACCCCAGAGTCACTCCCTGCCGCATGCACACTTAATCATGAGGTTCAACTCTGGTGTGATGTCATAATCGAGGGAATATTTTGTTCAAACGTCTGTTGGCTGTTTCTACAGCCTCGAGTCCTATATTCTCTGTATTGTGATGCTCACATCTTGTTGGAATTACTATATTTACAAGATGACAGCTTGGTCCTTGCTATTCAATATGCCCCTTTATTTATAAAGTTAAAATGGATAATATATTATTAACAAGTTAAATAAAAAAATGGCATGTACCCTTTAAGTATTTTTAAAATAAGTAAACATTGCCTCAAGGTTTAGACCATTTGGACCAAGACGGAGAAGTCAGAGCTTACATAAAATTCAACTCGTAATTGGGTTTTTCTTCAACTTGAGTGTCCCAGCAGTTGATTTTTATTAAAACAAACAGATTTCATCTTTTTATTATATGAAGTTCCCATTAAACTGATTTGAAAACGTTTTACCGTGCCTTCATTATTTACTTTTCAAATGCTTTTTATGTGTAGATTTGACTCTTTTAGCCTTCAGACCCTGACTTTCAATATTTTTTTTTCTCCCTAATTTGGAATGCCCAATTCCCAATGTGCTCTAAGTCCTCGTGGTGGTGTAGTGACTCGCCTCAATCCGGATGGTGGAGGACAAATCTCAGTTGCCTCCGCGTCTGAGACTGTCAATCCGGACATCTTATCATGAGGCATCCACGCACAACTCACCATGCGCCCTGCTGAGAATGAGAACCACATTATAGCGACCACGAGGAGGTTACCCCATGTGACTCTACCCTCCCTAGCAACTGGGCCAGTTTGGTTGCTTAGGAGACCTGGCTGGAGTCACTCAGCACGCCCTGGATTCGAACTCGTGACTCCAGGTGTTGTAGTCCGCGTCAATACTCGCAGAGCTACCCAGGCCCCCTGACTTTCAATATTAAACTATGAAAATCCATTATAAAAATATAAATTATTAAAGGGATAGTTCACCCATAATTGAAAATTCTCTCATTATTTACTCACCCTCATGATATCCCAGATGTGTAAGACTTTCTTCACCAGAACACATTTGAAGAAAAACAGAAAAATATCTCCACTTAGTAGGTCCTTAATATACAAGTGAATGGAGATTTCTCTTTTGAAACTCCAAAAATCACAGACAGTCATCATAAACGTCATCCATACAACACCAGCTGTCAAATTAATCTAAAGTCTTCTAAAGTGACATGATTGCTTTTGGTGCGAAAAAGATAAATATTGATAAAATAATAATGAGAGAATTTTCATTTTTGGGTTAACTATTTCTTTAAATGTTTAAAACTATGAGCATCTAAACAAAGAGTGAAATAAACATAAACCATTTCGGAGGCCTGGGTAGCTCAGCGGGTATTGACGTTGACTATCACCCCTGGAGTCACGAGTTCGAATCCAAGGCGTGCTGAGTGACTCCAGCCAGGTCTCTTTTGCAACCAAAATTGGCTCGGTTGCTAGGGAGGGCAGAGTCACATGGGGTAACCTCCTCGTGGTCACGATTAGTGGTTCTCGCTCTCAATGGGGCGTGTGGTGAGTTGTGCGTGGATCGTGGAGAGTAGCATGAGCCTCCACATGCTGTGAGTCTCCGGTGTCATGCACAACGAGTCACATGATAAGATGCGCAGATTGACGGTGTAAAAGTGTAAAAGTATTATTTAATTGTGTTTTAATTATTTAATTTCCAGCACAGAATTCTATTTACCCAGTTTGTTTTTGTCCTGCACTGATGATGGTATTTCTTGTTTTCAGGTATGGTGCAAAAGCTGGACCAGAAACTTCCGGTTGCCAACGAGTACTTGCTCTTGTCGGGCGGGGTTAGAGAAGGCGTGGTCGACATGGACCTGGACGAGTTGACGGTTTACGCACGGGGGGCGGATTACGACATGGACTTTACTCTACTGGTTCCTGCGCTCAAACTTCATGACCGAAACCAGCCCGTCACACTGGACATGCGCCATTCCGCGCTATGCCATTCCTGGCTTAGCTTGCGTTTGTTTGACGAGGGAACCATCAACAAGTGGAAGGACTGTTGCACCGTAGTCGATCACATTAACAGCGCTACCAACTACTTCTTCTCCCCCATGCTAGTGGCGGACTGGTTCTACGAATCCATCAGCGTGGTTCTCACGGAGATTCAGAAGAAACCGCAGCGGGGAGTTCCGCGCGTCGAGAAAGTTGAGCGAAATGGAACGGTCATCTCCATCATCTTGGCCGTCGGTGGCAGCCGAATGTTGTACGACGTAGTTCCGGTGGTTTCCTTCAAAGGTTGGCCCGCAGTGGCCCAGAGTTGGTTGATGGAGAACCATTTTTGGGATGGTAAGATCACAGAAGAGGAAGTGATTAGTGGGTTTTATTTGCTTCCTGCCTGCTCTTCCACAGGCCAGAAGGAAAACGAGTGGCGCCTGTCATTTGCACGTAGTGAGGTGCAACTAAAGAAATGCATCTCCGCAAGTCTGATGCAGGCGTACCAGGCATGCAAAGCTCTCATTATCAAGCTTCTATCTCGACCCAAA